>NC_069110.1:16510423-16773809 GCF_947172395.1 Bicyclus anynana | reverse complement strand
AAAGGGATTAGGGTGTCTACCACGCTGGCCCAATGCAGATTGGCAGACTTCACACTCACACACAGAGAATTAAGAAAGTTCTCTGGTAGGATTCCTCATAATGTTTTTTTTTTCACCATTTGAGACATGTGATATTTAATTTATTTTTAAAAAATGCACACAACTAAAAAATTGGAGGTACATGCCCTGGACCGGAATCGAACTCACACCCTCCAGAATCAGAGGCAAAGGTCATATCCCACTGGGCTATCATGGCTCTTCATATTTATTACATTGATTATGATGTTATTGTTATATTTTTGTTTCAGATCAAAAAAAGTTAGATCAAGAAAATGCACAAAAAAATAATGAATTACTTTTTAGTATGAAGCAAAACCAAAATTTGGATATGTATTTTTCATTTGGTCACATGATAAATAAAACCCAATCAGTGTATGTACAGTTTTTTACTAAGGAAAAGAAAGAAGATGACAGTTATTCAGTAAAGTTAGAGAAAATATTTAAAAATGAGTCTTCATACTATGTGTGTAAGTACTTGTGTCTTACAATGCAGCAAGACAACTTTGCCTGCTATCATCTTACACTGTGATGTAACTAACTAAGATTGATGTTGAGAGATATCCAATATAATTGAAAAAAAACCAAGTTTACAATGGTCATCCACATCACCTGAATTGAATACACTTTTAACCAACTTAAAAAAAGGAAGAGCTTCTCAATGTGACACATTTTTTTTTTAATATTCGTTACCTCATATCTTCATTATTTATTAACCAATTTAAAACCAATTGTTTGAAAGAGTGTATTTCCAGAATGGCCCCATTTCATTTTCATGAAATTTAGTTTAGTAATTTTGTGTTAAAACCAAAATAACTGTCTTTAAAGTTGGTTCAATTTTTATATAAAAAGATTATTGAGCTATCACTTATGTTAGACAGATGTCATATCCACTGGGCTATCACAGCTCATTCTGAGAGGAGACTCGTGTTTAGTAGTGAGCCGAATATGAGTTGATAATGATGATATATATAAAAATGAATCCATATATCCCTTGGTCATGCGTGAACGACTGGACCAATTTCACTATTTTTTTTTTATGTGTATGTTATTGTCAGGAGAAGGTTCTTATGACAGAGAAAAAATTAAAAAAATTGAAGTGATAGGGTAGGGTAGGGTAGTTGAAAGTTTATATCAAGTTTCATGCGGGCGTCTGCTAGTCATTTATAAAGTAGTTTAAATATATTTTGTTGACTGTATTATTTTGTTTTAGTGGAAAGCACAAATCCAACACTGAAGAATCTCAAACAGCTCAAAAGAATGTTAGAAAGAAGTAATCATCTGGGAAATATATTGTGTCGCATAAGGGCTTCATTCTACGCCCATAAATTTAGGAATGCTCCCGCACCAGTGGGATCACTGCATCATAAGTTGAATTGTTTAAAACTTAATACAACAGAGTAAAAGATAATAGGTGTTCTAAAATAACAATCCCATTATTATTATGTTTCAAGTTTTAAATTAAGATCATAAACAACCTCATAGTATAGGAAATGAAATATATAAAGACTTCAAGCCAAAAAATCTGAAGATATGAGCCATTTCGATGCACAATGTGAACTGTTACTGTGATCTAGTCGTATTTAGGTAGGTGCATGAATATTAATTGTCTATTTACAATGCATGCAATATTTGTAACTTTTTATTTGTAAACCTAAGTTAATTTCATACCTCAAATCAAATCGAATTTCTTATTATAAAAGAGTAGTTGTTGGAGATAAACTAATTTTATGCCCATATCTAGTAAGATGGGGCCTTAAATCTTCTTATACATTTGTACAAATTAAAATAATTTAAGTGCTTTAGTTCCTTTTATAATATTTTAGAAATTATAGTGAGTGTAACTTGAAACAGTAACTATTTAAAAATTATTTTACTTGCAGTGCACCCCCAAAATACTTGCAGTGCACCCCCAAAATACTTGCAGTGCACCCCCAAAATACTAAACTCAAAATAACTGTTATACAATTCTCAGTACTGAAAGTTGAATTGTCTTTATTTACTTTCTCTACTGCGCAGGTTTTCAAGGTATCAAATCCTCAATTGTCGAAGTATAAAACATATTTTTGATATTTTGTAAGAAATTGTGTCTCCAGTCTTAATTCTTAGTCAGTGATTCTTAGCTTTGTGGCCTTAAGCGGTTTTTTAACAAACTTTCTTTCAACTTTCAACCTTTTTTAAAAGTGGTATGTGTGGTAAACATTGGAATCTCATATGGACTAAGTGTTATAAACATAATTGTTTTAAGAGTCATATAATATGGTCCGGCACCCATGGGAAAACTGCATACCAGGTTTAATAGTTAAGAATAAATAAATGTTAAGATAAAATAGATAGATGTCCTGAAATATCAGGTCCTTTATGTTGCTATAAATTGTGTAATTTAAGATCATTAACTACTTAGTATAGGAAATGAAATGAAACAGATAAAACTTCTAATTTAAAAATAACGAAGATATGAACTGTTGGTCATTTCAATGGACGCTTTGTGAACTATTAAGTACTGTGATCTAATTATATTTAGGTAGGTACATGAAAATTTATTTTTTATTTTTGTTTGCATGATTTGTAACTTTTTTTATAAACTTGTGTTAATACCTCAATAGTTTAAGTACCTACTGGTCATATACTTGTTAAAATTTGAGAAATATAAAGAGTTTAACATACAATAATATTATTCATTATGTTCCTTGCATTGTTCCCCAATAACCCTTAGTTTCAGAACATGATTCAAAACTGTATCTTGATACTTTGGCTGAAGTTTTTACTCCTTTTTCACAAAAATGAAAAAGACACGCCCTACCAAACCAACAATGACGCAGGATAACGACCATGCTGTATCTACTTTCCCTACCACTTTAGCAACTTCTTTAGAACTGTCAGAGTACACTTTATCATTTTGCTTATAGTGTTCTTCAATAGTGAAAATTTGTTCTTCGGTAAATTTGATAGGAATTTCTGCGCCTTTCACCTGCGTATCGCGAGAGATGGCGCTATGATCGATTTTAAATATTGATTTAGGGCATGTGAGGCATGTCATGTATATCGACGACAAACACAGAGCTTCAGGTCTTGTTTCATAATAAGCGACAGAGTCCTAGCGGGGATCTCCATTCCTCGCGATAAGATTTTTTGCTTCTGCATCCATCCATGTACCTACCACATCGCCTAGCACATTTGGAGCCGTCGGTCGTATTCCAGACAATTCAAAAGCTTGGTATAAGCCATACGTTCATATCGTACCTATTATCAGTTTCAACAGATACAACAACTTTCTCTGTTAGAACTACAAAAGCTGTTAATGCTGTTAAAGCCAGAAGTCGTCAGCGTCAGCATCTCAAGTTTTACGATTATATCTGAATGGCCGACAGGCTTGGAATTTGTATGTACCTGACAACTTATTGGAAGAAAGTAAAGCTCTAATTTTTATATTATGACCCAGGGCCTTGTGATAAAAACCACACAGGACAGTACCTCCAAAATAGGGAATACCTGCTAACATAGAGGAAAATAGAAAAACCGTAATCTAAATTATATTTTTATTGATTATAGACGTACCCACCACCTAATTAAACAATTTTAATGTTACTTCGTAGTATCACAAAATAGGAGATTATCTAATGTTACCTACTTTAAAAAATAATTATTATTACCTAATTAAAAAGATATCAAAGTAAATGCAGAAGTGCTTTTCGAGTCATCTTTTTATTACGATAGACAGACATGAAAACTGGTAATGTGTCGACTAATGCTCCAACCAAACGTAAGTACCGTTGGAAACCATTATCGTCGGAATTTTCATATTAAGAATGATTTTTAGTTTAGTTTGATAAAATAAATACGCAGAAAAAAAGGTTTGTGACAACTGGAATTTCAGGGTCTGGACCGTGCCGGCTTTGGAAGGTATCGGGTTTCAAGAGATCACACCCTCAATTGTCCAAGTATAAAATATATTATTTAGTATTTTCTACAAATGAGAAATCATGTCTCCAGTCTCGTATGTGATTCTTAGCTTCATGACAATAAGTTTTTTTTTTACATTTTCTACCTTTACAAAATGTGGTATATCTAACATGCAAATGGGGTCAATTATGGACTAATTGTCACGATTTTTAAACGTCATGAAATATGTATATAATTATATAATATGACACCTACAAAGTCATAAGCCATGTAATAATAGGTAAACAAAATTAACGACTATCTAATAATATGCAAAGGAGAACTTATCTTTACCCTTACATAACGATTATTTCTATTCTCACATATATCATGTATGTATAACAAAAAAACATAACTAAACATTTTATTCTATTAACACTATATTATTTAAAAAGAGTCTCAAGACTTTCTAGATATCCGCTTTGCCAATAACAATACTTTGTTATATTTTTTATGCCTAAATTAATTAACACTTATAATATAACTTTATCAAAAAAGGAAAAAAATATAAAGGTAATGAAGTCTAGTAAAAATATAAATGTAACCGCCAAGTACCGCGACACGAGTAGTTTGAAGAAAACATTATTCTGAAGTATTTTAATTTATTATAGATATACTACATAGGTCCGTTTAATAATTCCGTGGAATTCTGATTTTCTCTTTCTGATTCGTGGGTTTCTTATTCAATTTCCGGTGTTTCCAAAATGTTAAACAAATCCCATAACATATTTGACAAATTCAACTTATACTTTCAATTCTAAAAATAAAATTTATACAGGCTTTTAAGTTTCAATTAAATTATAAATCTCAATTTCAAGTAATACAATTAACAAAATATCAAATTCGATAGAAATGTCGTAGGAAAAAAACTAGAAAATATTTGTTTGTTTGCATGGAATAGGCTCCGATATTACTGAACCTATTTGAAAAATTCTATCACTGTTTAAAAGCTACACTACCTCCGAGAGCTATAGGCTGTAATTGATCCCTTTATTGTACGGGAACGGAAATTACGCGAATGAAAATAAAATATAAAACGATTTACCTAAAACCGCCGCTGGGCTACTTTTGTCCCACCTATATTTAAAACTATAATACGATATTAAATCATCGTCATAATATAGTAAATCCATCATAGACAATTTGACAGCACAACACAGTATTTATGTTGTTCGTTTACCCCCTTACCACAACGAGCTCAACTCAATCAAATTGGTTCGGGCTCAGGGGACGAGAAACAATAAAACTGCAAGATGGCATAAGTGAAAGAACTTCTGCTGGAAGGTATAAAAGATGTTGGACCAGCACAATGACAAGACTGCATCGCGCACGCCATAAAAGAAGAACATAAACAATGTCAATCTGACTTTAGTGTTAATGATGACGCGATTATGATGATGATGATAAGGATGACGATGACGGCGACGACTATGATGATAATTGATAGATAAAGCTTCCTATAATCACTTGATGATTATTTTTTCCTTACATAGCAAAATAAATGATTTTAAATATATTTTAAAGCGTGCATCATTTCGATTTTCAATATTTAAATTATAAATATTTATTCTTGTATAATTTAGGTGAAATAAATTTTCACATTTAGAATAATTTTTTGTTTCATTTGATAAACAAACACGCAGGAAAACAGGTTTGTGACAACTGAATTTCTAAAGTAATTGAACCGGAAATAGAAACGTCTGGATTCCACGGAATTTACAAACAGACTAGTTCGAAAAGGAAAAAAAATACATAAAGTTAAAGACAATGATATAAGCGCCAAGTGCTTTCGTTCATAATTAATATGTATAACAAAACTTCGTCAAAAAACGCCAATCAGCAAGAAAGTTACGTGAAACATTTTATTCAATGGTAAACAAATGTTCAATGTCTTTTATTTTCTCAAAGAGAAATTTCGGATCTTCTTTCGTCCGTTTTCCTATAACAGTATAATTTTTATTCAAGAGATCTTTGCTTATCGAAACTGATATCAGGCTTTTGGCCAGTTCCATTTGCTCATCGACTGGTGGAACATCCGTAAAATTACCTGCAAAATTATACATCGACTGTTAATATTCCAACCTACCTACCTTTAAATACCCACTATACAACTTTCTTGAATACACTAAATATATATTATTTAATCAAAATATATATAACTCAAAGGCGACTGACTGACTGACATAGTGATCTATCAGCGATCAGCCCAAACCACTGGATGGATCGGGCTGAAATTTCGCATGCATTAGATTTTATGATGTAGGCATCTGCTAAGAAAAGATTTTGATCAATTCTACCCCCAAGGGGATATAATGAGGGATGAAAGTTTGTATGAAACTTTGTCAATTTTGCGGCGATTTGGCTGAAATTTGGAATGAAAATAGATTTTACAATGGATTAACAAATAGGCTACTTTTCATCCATCAAAAATCCGTAGTTCCGGCGGCATTTGTGAAAAACTGATTTCCACGCGGACGAAGTCGTGGGCGCCCGCTAGTATAATAATATATTTAGTGTATTTTCAAACTAGTCTATAAATATTAAAAAGATTTAAAGTTCGTGAGGTTATTGGGAGTAATCTCTGGATCTACTAAACCGATTTTGAAACTACTTTTACCATTAGAAAACCAAGTTAGTTGTGAGTGTCATGGACTATATTTATCATCGCATTCCAACGGGAACAGGAACTACGCAGGAGAAGCTGCGGGGCGTCTGCTAGTTAAAATTAAAAGTTTACAATATCTTCTCCGCAGTGCCGGATTAAGCTAGCGCGGGGCCTGTAGCAAATTTAAACAGGGGGCCCTTTTAGGTTAAAAAAAAACACATTCTAATTTATTTTTTCCGCCCAAAATTGACCTTCATATTTAAATATTTAATGGTTTAAGATTTTACTGAAATCTACAAATAGGATGCTATATTCTGTATTGTTTTTTTCTAAATTTTCGGTATATTACTTCGGAGTTTCAAGTTTGTATCAAGCTTGAACAGTATGAGTATATATCCTTGAACAACAAACAAAACAAACAAAAGCTCTTCATTTTCAAATGATCCTCATAAGAAACTCTTTCATTTGATGAATGACACTGAAGTTTGCAAAAAAAAAAAAATTTGTCCATATTGCCCACCAAAAGTGACCTACATATTTTTTTCTCGAACGCGGGGCCTGTAGCAAATGCTACCTACCGCCCAGTGGCTAATCCGGCGCTGCTTTACAGATAATATATCTTACCTATAAATGATAGGACTAGAGATTCAGGTAACAAGGGCGGTGGTCCAGACCAGCCTAGTGCCTCATATGCAGTACCATCGCTTGACAAAAGGAAGTTGTATGGCAGGGAATCGTTTACACTAAATGATGCCTGAAAATATATATAGTTTTAGGAAGGTACAAGCGTAATATTTGTTGATGTAAAGGTCGAAAGCCAAAGCCTATAATAATAATAATACTGTGAAATTAACTTCAGACATAAACATGACTTTTATAAAAAATGTATAAAATTTAACACAGGGTGAAATTTTTGAAGTTTTTTCATGTTAAACCGACCGTTTGTTTTCACAAATATAACTTTAAAAGTGGTTGAATTTTTTATCCTCATTACATTTTACATTACATCGATTGCTAATGTTTCTGTTTGAACCAGTAAAATAATTAAGAGTTGTTGTTACACAGTAAGATTTTCCAGCACCTACAGCTTCCCACAATCTGGTTGATGTCAGTCCACCTAGCCCGGAGGTTGACAAACATTGTGCTTTAACTATTAGCATAACAAAATAGTACCTTTATTTCCTTCAGCAGCACAAGACAGGATTCCAAATCACGACATTCTCTCGTATCAGTCTGCTCTATAACAACAGTGTTCGCTTGGAATGGTTGTGTTGAAGGAAGATCTACATGTGTTGGATCCCAGTCAGATTTATTAACTTGGTGAATTGGCCATTTATTTACCGGTGGGAGAATATTTTCTGCAACAAAGAAAGATAATTAATTTAAAAGTGTTTTATACAATGTTCAACCTTAGTGCTGGTGTTCCCTTATTAGAATCCATTTATCGCAATAAGATTTTATTTCAAGACTAGCTGACGCCGCGCGGTTTCACCCGCGTGGTTCCCGTTCCCGTAGGAATACGGGGATATAATATAGCCTTCCTCGATAAATGGGCTATCTAACACTGAAAGAATTTTTCAAATCGGACCAATAGCTCCTGAGATTAGGGCGTTCAATCAAACAAACAAACAAACCCTTCAGCTTTATAACATTAGTATAGATACTATTTTGGATGGTTACATTTCCTGTGCTTTATTAAAGAATTATACTAAATGCTGCGACTATTTAAAGTCAGTAACCCACTTTTTAAACAAATCACAAACAACTATTTTAAGTGAATTTATCTTTGTGACAAAGCATGACTTGAGAAGTATTGCTATAGTATGTATAGTAAAACTACAGGCTTAATGAGCCTTAACACTCAACTAAATACTACAAATAAATACACACAACATTCAACGAATGGACAGAGAGATAATAATTGGAAAAAGTATAAAAAAATAACATGTATAAAAATTAGTAAAACATACCTTCATTATTCTGTAATACTAATAGGTAAATACCTATTGCAATTCCAGAAACAAATACAAGTGACATCAATCCTACCATAAAATATGTGAATTTGTTGCTTCGAACTTCATGTCCTGTGTGATATGATATTGATGTAAGAAGGGATGTTTCCTCAGTTACAAGAGGACTTTCATCCCCGTCAATAGGACTTTCATCCCCGTCAATATTGCGACTGTAAAGGTCCTCGTAGCCTGAGAACAAATGCAAAATACTAAATAATTTATTACACACGGAAAATTTGGTTTGATAGCCCACAACCCTGAGACCTTGTTGCGAAATGCCCGAGTTGCATAACAAATTGACTTCACCAGTGATAACATTGAGGTTATACATGTTTATTGCCCTACCTACAAAGTACTTATGAGGAATTATTGTTAGTTATTATCTCCAAGTAAAAGCCAAAGGACATTTGTGGGGCAAATCTTGAAGAAAAAGACGATACTGAGTCAACATGCATATGATCAACATGTTCTTATATCTATAACCATTAGTAATCAACTATGATTGATGGCTCCTTTATTTTATCCATAATAGGTTTTGATGCACTTTTAGTCGTAGGAATTGAAATGAATACAATTTAACACCAAAATAAACATTTTACATTTAAGATTTTCAAAAATACTATCAAAATGAAATAAAAATGAATTACTGCATAATTTATATAGTCTAAGTTCGATCATGGCATATTTTAAACAAAGTTCACTTATACACAACACACTCACATTGTATCACAAACCATATTTAACTAAATCTGTTTTAATAAAATTATCAAAGCAACATGGCTATATCATATGACATGGTGTTATTTTAAATATATCCATTATAAATATTTTTATCTATTATACCTATTTCTCATACAGTGTATGTTTTAATCAGCGTATTAAATGTTAAAATGAGTTTTAATAGTTAATAAACCAATTTTTATGAGCATACTATTTATTTTACGAAATCTCGAAAATTATTTGACATACAAAGATGAAATTTGACAGGGAGATATGGTATGGTAGGGGTAGGGGAAGGTAGGTAGTAGTAATAGGGTCCGCTAGTTTTAAATATATAACTATTAACTTACAGTTTGCTCTGCCCATTACATTCAAACACAACAGGTTTTATGGACTTCTATACAAGTACTAAATCTAGAAACTTCTTTACTGCTCATTATGCATAACTGTAACAGCCTTGGAACATTGAGATTACTACAATGGTTTTATGGGAAAAGGTTAGCAAAATAAACTCAGGATTTACCTATTGAGATCAATATAAACTTTATAAAAAAAAACCAAGCAACTTGCAACTTGCAACTTGAGAGAAGATGGTTCTGAATGATGCCTAATCATGTTTTTTTGAAATTCAACCTAAAATTGTAATTTTGAATAATTACAATTCAACAAAACTAATCATATTCATATTGATGCATAAGTTTTAAAACAATATGTAGGTTGATACACAGTGATTGATTGAGTGACCATGTTAGATAAAGATTATGGACTTGTTTCAGGGTTTCTTTAAATCTACAAGTAGAAAACTTCTTGAATAACTTATAACTAACTAAACTAATTTATTTTCAAATTACATTTTTTTTAATTAAACAAACATTATATTTGAGATCCGACTAATAAGTTAGTTTATTTGGTGTATCACACAATGTGCACAGTTTAAAAGTTTTTTTTAACTTTCCATCTTGCTCCATAAGTACATTAATTTCAACTTAATTGGTCCAGTGATCCCAAGAAAATTTATTGTGATGGACGGATACAAGTGATTTTATAACGGTTCTGTTTGTATACACACATAAGTAGTTTCAGAAACCTAACCATACAAGTGTGAGTTGAAGTCAAAGTGACCAAGGGTTCTGTACAAATTTGTAATATATTTGCTTAACCTCAGTAATTGAATTTGTTGACAGACAGACAGAATGGCAACACAGTGATCCTATAAGGGTTCCATTTTAACCTTTTTATGCACATCACCATGAAAAATTATATAGAATTCATACCTGTTGATCTGAGCATCTTTCACTCACTTATAATATTTAGTCAAGTTTATAATTTTATCTTATCCTGTGTTAAGCAGGTATTAATCTGAAACAAAAATTGTATATTATTACAGAACAAAGTAAAATTACACTAACAAATAAGGTAATAATTATTGTAAATGAGGAGATCATTAGAAATGATTCATTAAGGGAAACTTTACTATGAGTACACCATGTTATATGTAAACTTATTTGTTCTCCAAACAATAGTTGTGATTGTATGTCATATAAGACAGTCTCAATGTTTATTTAACATCAGTTACAGTATTTAATCATTTTTTTTAAAACCAACAGATTTAGTTGACAAAAACCTTCTTTTTTTTCTCATTGGATCTGAGATCAGTCGTTAAACTATAAGCAGTTGAGTTGTGAGACTTTAGGGCAGTTTCTGACAGGAGAGCCTTAGCTCTGCCGTCACCTAGTCATCGAGCATGTCAGCTCGCTTCAGGCGTTTGATTTGCGGCGCTACCACCAATGAGCTAGAGAGGCGATTGGGATGTCGCGTTAGCCTTTCTTAATGCTTTTTGTAGTTATTACTGATTTCCTCACAGACAGTTGACATTTCAAGGTATTCGTGGGTTTCATTGTTGCAAATGAACCAAGCTGCATCTGTGATAATCCTTAGTATGTTATTTTGTATCCTTTGGATGCGCATTGCATTTGATTTATTGCACGCGCCCCATAGCTGAATGCCGTAAAGCCAGACAGGTTTTAACACTGCACAGTATATGAGTAATTTGTAGTTTAGTCTCAGTGTAGACTGTCTGCCAAGTAACCAAACCAGATTTCTGACCCTTGTGTTAAGCTCGTTTCTTTTATTATCAATATGGTATTTCCAGGTCAAATGTTGGTCCAGATGGAAGTCCAAGTACTTGACACATGTTGTTGGAGGCAGGTCTTTGTTTCTGAGCTTAACAGAAGGGCACCGATTTTCATAGTGCAAAGGTGATATGATGGGATTTTGATGCACTCGCTACAATTCGCAATTTAGAAAGCCATAGGTGTGTTGCATTGATTTGATTTTCGAGGACGAAACTAGCTTGATTTGCATCTTTGTTGCAAGACAAGGAAGCTGCATCATCAGCATATGTTGCAATGGTGACATCGGGTGATTGTGGTAAGTCACAGGTAAATATGTCATAAAGCACTGGTCCAAGAACCGAGCCCTGGGGTACACCTGCTGAGTAAATATAGAAACTGGATCTAGCTTCGCACTGGATAACTTTGAATATTCTATTTTCCAGATAAGATACAAGTAACAAAAACATAGAATGTGGTACAAGTTTCTTTAGTTTTGCCAAAAGCCCTTTATATACTCTGTCAAAGGCTGTTGGACAAAAAACTATATTATAAATATAATTATATCGGCGTCCAAGTAAGTATAGTGGTGAATTAAAAAAAAATGTTGATAACTTTTGGTATCAATTGTATCAAATATTTGACGACTGACTGACAATATCAGGCTAGTTGCAGGGAATCGCTGGATTCAGGCGCCTCACAGGATCGTGATGTTTGTTTGATCGTGAAGGCCTATTTCCTGCAGTGGACGTCCATCGGCTGATATGATGATGATGGATGCTGATGTAAATAGTATTATATTATAATTATGTTAAATTTCATGTAACAATTTCCTGTGTTCAGGAAAATGTGTTCAGGATACTTCAAGTTTTTTACATTTTAAAATAAATTTTAAAACAAATATTATGCTATAAGTAATAATTATGGGCACATTGTTGAATGTACTCACTAACCAATCTGGGAAGTTTCTTGGTGGTGGTGGTTTCTTGTTAAATATATTGTACTATTTATTGATAATTAGGTGCAAATCACTGTCGAAATAATAGGTATAGTATACCGAATGTAGTTAGTAGTTTTATACGAAGTTTATGGTGTAGATATTCAGGTGATATAGATATTTATGGAACGTGACGCTTTTTGAGAACCTTTCATTCGAAAACCACGTTTTCACAAAAAAAAGTTTAAGTCAACTTTTTCTCAATTCACCCTCAATTTTTATAAAAGGGTTTCGTTTAGGAATTATAAAATACATCAAGCAGCATAATTTTAACTAGTAACTTTGAGTTTTTTTTCTAAAAGGATCTTTGAGGTAAATTTTTTAATAACTTACGGAGGATGGTTGCTTTTATGGTGGGTAGTATATTTTTTCCATTCTATTGTTATCAGATTATGTTATGTAATTTTGTCCGTTAAATATATCTTTATGATAATTGAGGGTGTTCTGCATCGTTCTTCAACCATTTATTTTTTTCTGAAATAATTGAGATATTTTCTTTGTTCTGTCAAAAAATCTTATTTTGTATACCACAGACCGCAGAACAGATTATGACAGACACAGACGCAATCACAATAATAATTTAATCTTTGCAGTTTGTACAGACGTCTCTGTTTTCACGTCAAATACGATGACAGACAAACACTCAAAGAAGTCAAAGACATATAAATTAATACATACAGCTGATACCCACGACAAGCCCGCGGCTTTGTCCGCGTGAATACTTGTAGGATATATTCTATTGTCTAAAAGATAATACTTATATTATTTACGCATATAAAACATCAATCATAGATCAATGCATTTACGTGTAATAAATGATATAAATTTTGGTTTCGTTGGATTCCGAACGCAAATTATTCGCAATGGTTAAGTTGGCGATACTGCCGCGCCACAGTCTTTTCGCGCGGTTTTTAAACGCGACCCACGGTTAAACAAAATATCATAGATACCATAGGTTGCGATATTAAAAGCTCACGATTTAATAATATGTAATATTATATAAATCTACATCAGAAACCCATTGACAGATCTTTGTTATTTTATAAAATCTGAATCATGCGAATTGCATTGTTTAAATGCCTGCCAAAATTATTGCGGCAATGCGGTTTACCAAGAATAAAATTAATAATAAATAAAAAAATTAAATACAGTAATGTACAATCCCATGCTAGATGGGGTCGGCGTATCATGATTTCACATGTTGTCGATTCGGCTGTATTTTAACGACCGTGCGGACTCTGAAATTGTTTTAATTTTCGTGTTTTAAATTTTTTTTTCTCGGTCGTCTCTGGTTTTTTTTTCGTGTTGAGTAAGTGCCGATGGCTCCATGTGGGACCACTACGGCGTCACCGGGGGGTTTGGGCGAGCGCAGAGAGAGATGTTTCATGTAACTAGCTATTATATCTGGTACTCGTCGTCCCCTAGATGGGAGTCCCTAAGCCAAAGAGTAAATTAATCCCTAAGCTAAGCACACCTAACTTGGCTAATCCAGGACATACGAAGTGTATGGAACCCTCATAACTTTAATTTTAAGTTTTCAACTAAATAAATAGTATCTCTACTATCTAATAATATTATTAACTGATGTTTCGAAACTGCTTAAACTAAGCATAATCGAAATAAATGGATTTTGATTTGATTTGGACATGAATACAAAATAATATTATTGCTATAAATATACTATTGCTATTTACATTTTTACAGGGGCCATTCGTTATCAACCCATATTCGGCTCACTGCTGAGCTCGAGTCTCCTCTCAGAATGAGGGGTTAGGCCAATAGTCCACAACGCTGGCCCAATGCGGATTGGAAGACATCACACACGCATAGAATTAAAAAAAATCTCTGGTATGCAGGTTTCCTCACGATGTTTTTCCTTCACCGTTTGAGACACGTGACATTTAATTTCTTAAAATGCATACAACTGAAAAGTTGGAGGTGCATGCGCGGGACCGGATTCGAAGCCACACCTTCCAGAATCGGAGGCAGAGGTCATATCCATTGGGCTCTCAGGGGTCATTAATGTATTAATAAAATTTTGTTGATAAATTCGGTCATGGGTTATATTAAAATTAAATTTCTCGTTACTTTTTACAAACGCACCTTGGGGGTTTCTTTTCCGTTGTCACCATTTTACAATATTCTCTAAAACTAAGTAAGGTACCTTACCCAGTCATATACTTTAATACTTTTCTAGCAGTCAGTATATTTTAAATGACCTAAAATATAAATGTATTGAGTTACTATGTGCGTTAGCGTTGCTTATATTTATGAAATAACTGTTAAACTGTTCATCAATCCACGGGATGAACTTAGTCGATTTTTAATATTTATTTAATCAAAGTATGTGTTTCTATATATACACTGTAGTTCATTGATCCCCTTACTAAAAAAAAACCATTTGGACAAAAATTAATAAAATCTTTGAAGACACTTGTGACTGCCTCATCGGAGTTGATTTTTTTTCCTTGCAAGATGTAAAAAAAATGGTAATCTGTTGGAGCAAGATCCGGGGATTAAAAATTTGAAAAAAAGAAATGTATTGGGGTTCCTTCCCTACGTGCAAAGAGAAGATGAATTTTTCATTGTCTACCCCATGGTGTAAGCGTAAGGTATCGCGGTATTTGTGCATAAGAAATTAAAGTGCGAACTTAGTCTACGGAACCCTACACTGCGCGTGGCCCGATACGCAATTAACCGGTTTTTGTGTATATAGATACAATCATTAACACTATAATTCGACTTTTACAGCTAGCGTTTAATTTAACTTCTTAAAAGTTCTTAGTAGGTAAACATTCACCTGCTGCATTTGGGAAGTGAATGGTGTGAATCATACCCTTGTGCAGAGAGCAAGACATCAGTCCGTCATAACCCATATTCGGCTCACTGCTGAGCTCGAGTCTCCTCTCAGAATGAGAGAGGTTAGGCCCATAGTCCACCACGCTGGCCCAATGCGGATTGGCAGACTTCACACACGCAGAGAATTAAGATAATTCTCTTGTATGCAGGTTTCCTCACGATGTTTTCCTTCACCGATTGGGACACGTGATATTTAATTTCTTAAAATGCACACTACTGAAAAGTTGGAGGTGCATGCCCCAGATCGGATTCGAACTCACACCCTCTGGAATCGGAGGCAGAGGTCATATCCACTGGGCTATCACGGCTATAGCAAGACATCAGTCCTGGTAATTTAATTCCCAGGAATGATAACATCATTAACTTAAGATAGGTATATATATATCATAAACAGGCAAAACCTAAGCACGCCAACCCGAGTAATCCAATCTGCAAAATCACTTAATCGTAACGTGGAGGGATATATTAAGGCCCTATAGAAGGTCATTCAAATATACCGTTATTAATGTTTGATAATCCATGAAACAAAATAAATCAAAAACATATTATATAAAGACACTATTATGATAATATTTAATCAGTCTTTACAATGTTAGCTGTTTAATAATTAAACATTATTATGTCTATCATGTAAATGTATTAATTAATCAAAAATAGCTTACTTAGTATTAAAATTGATAACCCTAAGTTATCATTTTTGCAACGTTTGTTAGATGAAACGTGTTAAGCATTAGGTATAGTGTAGCATTGTAAACAAAATCATAAATCTTGAAAATAACATCATAATAATGATTGATCTTTTGATCTCGAAAATTCTAAGTTTCAGAATATACAATAATATATATTATTATATATATACCTACAGTGTTGGTTATGGTGTCCCAAAAAATCAAAGTGATATTTTTGTAATGAATACTCTCTAATTTTGTTTGAATGGTCTCAAAACATTTAAAAAAGAGGTTTTGCGTACTTGATTACGACAACCCGTGCCGACTTGAAGGGAAACATTTCTATGGTTGTACGGCACGACGCAACGGAAATCTCGCATTGCTTCATTGTTATTACTTGATTATTATATTAATAAACGCATCACTTTTAAGAAGTAAACATGTCAGTGGAGGCACGAAGTTCTTAGAAGGATATATTTCTAATATTAGACGTAAAACATCAAATCACCTGTTCGAAACTTTCCTCTAACGGACAAGTACTGGGAGTTTTGTTCCATAATATTCGTATAGTCAATAAAAGTGCAAATTTTACTTGGAAAAGCCAAGTATAACGACTAAATCATTACCTAAATGTGTTAAGAAACTAGTTTCATTATATCAAGTTAGGAGAGATGTGCAAAAAATGCGATAAAAACACAAGTGTTTAAACAACGTTGACAAAAGCTTCTTTCTAACTTAGACAATTTGTTTGACATTGATGATATGCCGATGCGCTTCAGCTAATTAAAATAAAGGAAGATAGGATCTTCTTGGCGCCAAAGAGAACCAGGTCGGCCTGGTCACTAAGTGGACAAAAACTTACAGAAAAAGAAGAAAAGGCGCACTTTAGAAACCGTGAGGAGGAAAAGCGAAGTGCTTAATATTTTGCATCGTTAGCTCTGTTGACAACATCTTATGAACCAGCACAAGAAATCTATTTTGTAATGCATTTTAGCAGTAAAAGCACCTTATAAGGACTTATGCTTGTTGAAGTCCATGAAAGCTTTCGAAACAATAGACCAAAGCATTTTCAAAGCAGCTTTACAGAAGTTTTTCCAGCATTTATGGTGTTTTACAGATGAAGTGTCTGTTTTGCTGCTATTTGGTAATGACGTTGATAAAGAAACTAAAGTAAGAATGGTTGCTCATTTAGCTAAAGAAAACTCATCAGTCCATGATAAACGTTACATCGATTCCAAAGAAGAACTTTGTGGCCCCTTTTTCGGTAGGTCTTATAGGTAATTAATACTTCGATTTTCTTCTACAGTTTATCATACGATTATTTTATTTTTAATAAACGCTTATCATTGATAAGCTTTTCTTCTGATTTAATTTCAGAGAAAAACTTACTTCACCTCTTTCAAAAGCACGTTCCTGGCTAATAAACTCAAAATCGATGTCAGTTTTCTGAAGAAGAGCCCTTTTTTATGGTCAAATGATGATTCGTTCCAACAAGCTCAAAGGAAGCTATTGACACTGAGAGACATGTTTCAGCAGAAAGAGCGGTTAAATTAATGAAAGACTTTCATGGTTTAATCAATGTTATAGAGGAGCAAAAAAAATTTTATAATGTTGATTACAAGAACATAGAAACGTATATCCTGATTGTATAAAAGCAAACTGAAAAGATGTAATGATTAATGTGTTTTTTACTATAAATACTTAATAAATATTATAAATATGCTTTATTTACTGAATATAAATTAATGAAATCTACAATGTCCCTATAGCTATACTAACTTTTCAACCTAATCTTTGACGTCACGTCGGCACGGGTTATCGTTATCTCAATATTATTAAATATGGAGTCAAATGAAAAAAAATGAAAGGATATGTGTTTTGAAATTCGGAAAAAAAAATCTCCCTTATAGCCTGGGACACACTAGTGTTGGTCGACCCCTCACCAGGTGGACTGACGACATCAAGCGAGTCGCAAGGATTCGCTGGATGCAGATGGCTCAGTATCGTGATGTTTCGTAGTCCCTACAAAAAATTTGCAGATATGTACTACTAAAGCGTCATAGCGACCGATTAGGTTTGGTAGATGGTAGGAAGAATAAAGTATGTTTTCACTACGCTTGCTCAAAAACACTGTCATATTACCACTCCACAGCGGGGCTAAACAAGCATATTAGCCTCTAGGGGCTAGAGTAATTTTGTTTTTTTAATTCTTGTCTGTTACGAGTACTAGCCAAGTACTAGCCTACTATAAAACGGAGGTGGTTTTATTCGAAAATAGAATCATTATAGGTAAGGCCCTGATTGTTTTGAAAAATAAATAAAAAACTTTAAATTGGAATGAAATGCAGCGTTCTTGTCTGTGGAATGCGTTTATTTTTTTATTTCATTTTTATTGAGTTGCGAATAGAGCGAGATTTGAAGACATGGGACATCCTTTACGGTGCCTTATATACCTTAATACCTTTGCCTATTTTTCATGTGAAAAAAATAAAATTAAAAAACGAGAATTTATAAAACAATTCGCGTGAATAATAGACACTTGATTTTTTTCCGAAATTCATTGTAAATTTGTGACCGTAACTTACATATTTTTCAACAATAATTGTTATTGTTGTCTTTGTCTAGTGAGAATGGTGATCCTAATTTGGAGATGGACGAAATTTTCAATCAGTTACCATCAAAGTCGAGACGCATTTACTTAAATACTTACCTACGATACCTACGAAAAATTTAATAAGTGAAGAAAATAACAACGAATGGATTCACTTACGAAAGGAGTTTTTTAAACTATTATCTCCGACGTTTACCTCATATATTCATTATTCATCTTCAAAGTAGTCGGAAATTATGTTACCGGGTAAAAGCATCTCCCTATCCAAAATTGTAGACTTTGTACATTTAATTTTCAATTAAAATAAATCATTGAATATTGTACTAAACTATTTTATTTTCTCGCAATCGTAGTGAAAAGCAGAGTGTAACACGTGGGGCTAAACCCATTTTAAACTCGGTTTCTATTTAGGCGGCCCTCGCCATCGTCTCGGGCCCTAAAAATACCTCGTATATAATGGGTCTTTTTAGCCCCTTGTATGACAATCTACTATTAAAGCTTTTAGCGGTGGGGAAAAAAAAAGTTATTACCTACTTTTACTACTACTTTACTTTTTATTTAAATCGACAGAAAATTTCAATTATTATTCGGGGGATTAACTCCTTCAAAATTTACCTCGCTCGTGTTCAAAATTAACAGTGAATCGTGTGAAGTCTGCCAATCCGCATTGGGCCACCGTGGTGGACTATTGACCTAACCCTTTTTATTCTGAGAGGAGACTCGAGATCAACAGTGAGTCGAATAGTGGTTGATAATGATGATAAGCTAAAATTATCTAATTTTCTGGGTAGTTTTTCGTTCCGAATGAACCTTCTATAAAGTATTAGAAGAATTAAAAAGCCGATCAAGTGCGTGTCGGGGCATACGCTGTGTAGAGTTCCGTAGATTATATGAACACTTAAAACCCATATAATTCAAAAATACCGTTAGCGATACACACTATCACTATCACACACAATGGAATAGACGAGAACGCCAATTTTATATATTTCATATATTCATTTTACCATTTTATAGACATGATTAAAATAATATATACTCATGCTAAATTTCACCCGGCTGGGCCAATTAAGGTTTTCTTAATTGGTCCAGGTCTGGCTGGTGGGAGGCTTTGGCCGTGGCTATTTACCACCCTATCGACAAAGATCTACCGCCAAGCCTTTTAGCGTTCCAGTACGATAAACCGCTTTTCATCCCCCTCCTACGAAATTAGCCCGCTTCCATCTTAGATTGCATCATCACTTACCATTAAGTGAAATTGTATTTAAGGGCTAACTTGTAAACAAAAAAAAATACTATTTTATTTTTTACTTATATTAAGTAAAATTAAAAACAGCAATAAAGGCTTATTTTATTTTATTTTTAATTATTTGTACGGAACCCTAATTCGAAACACATCGCCTACAGCGAATCGCCATGAAACCTTTGTACAAAAGTACTTTCATGTGCATATTTCTGGTGCGTTGAATTGGAATGCATCTGTTACTGGAATTGCTTTCTTATTGTTCAAGATTTCCTACAAAGACTATAATTAAATATAAAAAATAACCGAGAATCTTTTTATTAAAAATAGCTTCCTTTAGTGGATTCCTTTAATTTTATAACTCGTTTGTAAATTAAAAGCTGCTTTAAGAAGTATGTACCAGTCATCTAGTAAGTATTTGTTTAGTACTTATTTCTCTACTATATAAGTTATAATAACTTGTAATTTATTTATTTATTTTACATATGTATTTCCGTTTTATTGGGACAGAACTTTCTAGAAGATTCGTTCTATTTTGATACAACAAAATTAATTTAGTTTGAGAAAAAATATTTTGATACACAGATAAAAAGACATCGTAAAAAGCCCAAGTGATTTAATTCTGATTTTCCCTTTGGAACTTTAAAGTCTTTCAAAGGAAAAAGAGACCGCTGGTTATTAATGGTATTGTTGCCACATGTTACCAAATTATCTTTTTGATCTCACAGGAAATCATATTCCCCGCTGCTAGCTTAACAGTATTTCATGTAGGCTCACTAATGTATTATACTCGTAAAATCACATAGGTAGTTTTCAGATTATGAGGGAATGCCCAATTGCCAATCCCCGGCCCAAGCCTATCCTATCGTTATCAACCCATATTACTGCTGAGCTCGAGTCTCCTCTCAGAGTGCCAATAGTCAACCACTCTGGCCCAATGCGGATTGGCAGACTTTACACACGTAGAGAATTAAGAAAATTCTCTGGTATGCAGGTTTCCTCACAATGTTTTCCTTCACCGTTTGAGACACGTGATATTTAATTTCTTAAAATGCACACAACTGAAAAGTTGGAGGTGCATGCCCCGGACCGGATTCGAACCTACACCCTCCGGAATCGGAGGCGGTGGTCATATCTACTATCACGCATATTCTAACCACCCGGCAGTTTACTTATACCTAAAAAAATCTTGATAATTCTACTTTAGTAATGAAATTATTATTTTATCCAAAAAGTTTGCTACAACGTATTATGACTTTTTAATTTATCTTTAATTTGTCCACAACAGGGACAAGCTAAGGGGTTGACCATAAAGCCTGAGTTTTCGATATCTTTTAAAACTTGTAACAGAAAAAAAATTATAAAAACTCAACATAAAAAAGAATACAGCTTCGATTGTTGCCTAGAACAGTGATAAAAATTTATTTTTCTACAAGAAACATATTTTTATTAAGCCAATTATGAAACCAGATCCTTATTTATAGGTACATCATATTATCATCTCTATATACCTTTATAGGGGCTATACCTGGGTTCCCTGGGCTGAAGTTGTATTGGCCGATGGCCATTCCCATTTCGGTGTCTGTGTCGTATCGGCACAGAAAACATATATCGGCTAGAAAAGGGATATTTAATAACGAGATAAAATAATAATAAAAAAGCCTTCGATTGACATGAATATCTTATATACGTACTCGTAATAGTAGAGCTAAGTAGCACACCATTCACCTGCCATATTTTTTTGAAAATTTGACCGATAGTCATGTATTTTATAGTTTCGAAACCTGTGCTACAGATCGTATGTTTTTTTTATTATTAAGTTAGCCCTTAACCACAATCTCATCTAGAAGCAGGCCAACTTGTTAAGAGTAGAATGAAAATCCACACCCCTTTCGGTTTCTACACGACATCGTACCGGAACGCTAAATCGTTTGGCGGTACGTTTTTGCCAGTAACTAGCCAACTAGGCCGAAGCCTCTAACCAGCCAGACCTAAACCATGTTAATGAAGTGTCATGTCAAGGTTAATAAAGATTTTTCGTTTCTCTTTGGATAGCCGCTAGCTAGCCTAGCTTTATCATCATCATCATCATCATCATATCAGCCGATGGACGTCCACTACAGGACATAGGCCTTTTGTAGGGACTTCCAAACATCACGACTCGCTTGATGTCGTCAGTCCACCTGGTAAGGGGTCATATCAGGTTGACTAACGACATATAACCTAGCTTACAAACACTTAATATGACAAACTAATACATACCTAAAATGTAAATTAAATACCCCCATTTTTTATACAGGTGACACTGGGCATTGTGTAGTTGGGACTTTAAAGGAAATGTCATTTTTCTTATTCTTACAGTAGGAATGAAACGACAGATTCTTTAATAATGTGTATTTGTGTAAAAAAATATATTACTCATTTATCGTGGAAGCTGTACCGACACTATATAAACCGGTTTTGTATTGGGATACATTTTAGCGTGGTGGTTGGTGATGAGAACATCCGAATCTTCGTTGAGTGTCGATTTGCGTGTGATCGTAAGCACTTCCAACCCTCCTAACATCAGTAGGCACTTTAATCTGCAGAGGTAGATTCACAAGCACAGGCATCGGATCAGGCACAGGATCGAAGGCACTGTAAATACATACATTATGTAAATATACTGTGTCGAAGGCGTGTCATATTTTTGCAGGTAAATGGTTGTAACATTTCGCCGGAAAGCGCAGTAACTGTAGTTGTCTGACTATCTTTTGTCTCTGATCAGACATTCATTTAACAAGTTGCATCAAAGCCAAAAGCAAACCGAGTCATGCTGTTGTCATGTTACTTAAGTACAATATGTTCTTTAGAAGCTTTGTGAATAAAGCTTACCAAGCGCCACAGTACGGGCAATTTCATTATTATCATTTTAAAACCAAAACTACTGAACCGATTTTCATGAAAATTAAATGGGGCTAATCTGGAAGCATATTCTTTCAAACACAAAAGGAATTTTCAAAATTGGTTAAGAAATAACGATGAAGAGATGAAGAAGTTAACTATATTAAGAAAAAAGGTAACAAATATTAAGAAAAAAGATTGAACTGAAACTCCTCTTTTTTTTTTTAAGTCGGTTACAAATAAATCCAAGTGGGATTTCCATACAGATAGAAACTGTAGATGGAATCGGAATCGGAAGACGTTTGTTCAGGTTGGTGTCATGGTGTTTTGCTTAGATTCGTCAGATTTTCATGGTGCATAGAAAATAAATCAATAATTATATTAATTATTTATTATAGTTATTGATAGTTATTACTCTTGCCGATAAACCATGCGAATCTGTTGACATGCAATTTACTCCTATGAACTTTGTACCCAATATTCGCGGAATAAACAGTAAGTATAAATACATTTTATGATAATAGATAGTTAAGGCCTACGCACAACTATTTATTATTTGGCCCGATTTTATGCATTAATGACAGTGAAGTGGGCTGTGGTTTTCACATACCTTACGGCAAATATATTCCAGTAAGTTAATAGTTTGATTTAGTGCGATGTATTTTTTTTTTATTTTCACATACATACTAATTTGTGTATTTATTGTTTATAAATATAACAGCAGGTTGTAAAATTGTACATTTAGAAAAGCGTTTTAAAAATATTCTGGAAATAAGTTGTTAATTCATGAATAAATTAAACTAATGTGTAATAACAATACACAAAGTAATTAAATATACGTATTTATTTTACTTATAAGAATAATAATTTAAGCGTTAAATTTAGTTACATTTTGTTGTTTATTTTCACGCCCACTTTGCAGTAAATAGTCACAAAGCACTATTGGACTAATATCTAATATGCAATTACCCTAAGTTTATGTTAGGTAGCATACAATGTTTCCGTTAGGTATATAGGTAAGTATATAAATACGTGAGGGTTCAGAAGAGAATCAGAAGTGTTGGAGGTTTCGAGTTACGAGTACTGGTACTGGGCATTATTCGTAAGTGAATAAATTATTCCTTATTTTTATTTCTTTCCCTATTTTTATTTCATTTCATATTTTATTATTTTTTTTTTCATTTTTTTTTGCATTTGTTATTTTACCTTTCATTTTAGCTATAGTAAGTTAATAAATTTCGGAAATATAATTAGATATAATAGACAAAAAATTTACTATCAAATACGTACATTTGAAGAATAGTTAGCTAAATAGTTATCATGCGTTTCTAAACTAATAAAAGTTTTCGACGTATTTTTTTTTGTTTTTTAAACTAATATTATAAAAATAAATCTTTAAATAAATAGAAAATCTGCCATGCTTCAATTAAAATTTTGCCTATTTCAAGTTAATAAGCACTTTTAAAACATCAAAGAAGTTAATTTTAGTATCTAGTGCTACCTATTCGAAAGGTATAAATAAAACGATATCGTATAAATAAAACGATCAATTTAATCTATGCTAATATTAAAAAGAGGACAGGTTTGATTGTTTTTTTAATTATTTGCATTGAATAGGCTCTGAAACTTCTAAACTGATTAGAAAAATTATTTCAGTGTTGTAAAGCTACACTATCCCCGAGTACCTTAGGCTGTAATATATTTTCAAAAAAAAATGGGTATCCTTCATAAAACTTCAATAATGTAACAGAAAGGTGTAAAAAATACCTAAAACATCGGGTGCGCTGCTAAATCTATTGATGTTAGAATAAAATAATGTAGGAGTACTAAGACTTACAGAACAGATAAATATTACATATATACGAAAATGTCTTACTTTTTATAGTCATGATAAGTGTTCTTTTATTTTATTAAAATAAAATAATGAAAATGCCGCCGTTGACTAAAGGTTTTTTTTAGTATATTAGTATTTATTATTATCAAAATAAACAACTTTAGTTTCGAGACTGCTTCAATACCTTGATTTGATTTTTGAAATATACAATTCGGACATTTCATTCGAAAGATATCAATAGTTAAAAAATTCAATTCAACGCTCAACTCGAGAACGGCAGAACCGATTTGGCTGAAAATTGATAGGGAGGTTGCTTAGAACCAGGAGGCGGGCATAGGATACTTAGGGTAGAGGTAGAGTATGGATAGGGTTGGGATATGGTAGGGAAGAAGTGCACATAAGTAGGTATCCGCTAAGAAAGGATTTTGATCAATTCTGCCCCCAAGGAGATAAAATTGGTGATAAAAGTTTGTATGAGACTTTGTAAATTTTGCGGCGATTTGGCTGAAATTTGGTATGAAAATAGATTTTACTTTGAATAAACACATAGGCTTTTTTTCATCCCGGAAAAATCCATGGTTACCGCGGGATTTTTGAAAAACCGAATTCCACGCGGACGGAGTCGCGGGCGTCCGCTAGTACAATAATAAAATAATTCAGCGATCTTACAATACTTGTAATATAATTAAAAAAATAACTATTTATCAAAGGAAAATTTATATTATTATCAAATTTAGCTCGCTTATGGTCAGTAAGTTTAACATTACACGATTTGGTTAGATGTTCATTAATATTATAGCTGTAAACAGTTTTATCTGACTGTTATAATATTAATATCGTGTAACAAGAACTGAATATACGCTCGGTTTCTGTTTTTCAAGGGGAGGCTTTTGCAACTGACAGCTGAATTGCGCCGTAGCGAAGGCTACTGTGGAAATTAGTTTCTGATATTCCATGCTTACCGCTCTCTCTGCGGCCTAACAAAACATAATGTGTGTGTGAAATTGAAAAGTTATTCTATGTCTAGTTCTAGGCTCTTGTTTATTTACACACTATTACCTAAATAAAAATAAATTAAATTGAGACTCAGATTTTTTCCGGCCAGTTGAACAATGTACGTTAAGCCCTATTAAAAAAAAAAATTAAAAAAATTAACGTACAAATTTCTTACGTTACAAACTTTCATTATTATCTGAGATATTATGAATTTTACAGAAATCATGAGGCGACGTTATATTTGTCATATTTATATTGCATAGTATTAGCTATAATAATCTCTAAAGGAAATTAGTAGAGAAACTTTATTTCGAAGGGTGTAGTCATCAACTTTAGGGGATATTTGGAGTTCAGACCCACGATGCTACCTTGATAGTTATAGCGGGCCTTCTCAAACATCACTATCACATGTTAATGATAAAGATTAAGACTCACTCACTCACGCTCAGTTAGTCATAAAGTGTAACACCACCTTCCTAAATCGATGCTGCTAAATTATTATTTTTGTACTTATATTCTTATACTTGTTTATCTCTAACTACTAAGTATTAGCTAAGAGCTTACATATTTATTCTTTTGTAGTAAAAAAAACACACACGACTAATGTAACACTTATTTAGCTCTCTCTCTCGCTCGATTACACTTTTCGTACGGCATCCTCCCCAAGCTTTTCAGCTTACTCACGTCAAGCCCAAGTCAAGCGTGCCTAAAGAACTTATACTTCAATATGTATAGATACTCGAAGTATCATCTATCCCTCCATCCCATATTCAGGTCGCTGTTGAGCACGAGTCTCGGTATGAGAGGGGCTAGACCAATAGTCCACCACGCTGGCCCATTGCAAATTGACAGACTGCACACACCTAGTGAATTGAGAAAATCCTCAAGGGTGCAGGTTTCCTCACGATGTTACCCTCCGAACCGAAGGCAGAGATTCTAATTATCCATATCATAGGGCTATCACGGATCTACTCGTATAGTATTAAATAAATAAATGAAAGTTCTGAAGTCTAATTAAAACACATATTTTTCAATTGGACTATGTTAAATTAAAGACATTTTACTGCCAACTTATTTTTTTTACAATACAACTTTTAGTTTGTGAGACGACCACACTCTAACATACATACGGTTTTAAAATCTGTATCACATGTAAATCAGCCAGTATTTCCCTAAATTGATGATCTAAGAAGCTAACAAAAACTGTGCAATTCTGACAATATTACATCATTAAGGGTTGAAAAGGAACCAGACTTCCTTTTTTTTTAAGACGGCAATAAAATTGATCCGTATCTTGTTTTTTGGTTATAGGAAATGAAGGTTACACTGCTGCTTCTTCTGGTGGTCGTCGCGATGACAACATCTCGGCACGTGGAATCAACCTACCAATATTGCGGTAAAAGACTGCAGACAGTGCTTTCGTTCCTCTGTCCAGACTTAACCGAGTTTCCAATTGATGATACTATTCCGGCGAGTGAGAGTAAGTGCTCAAACATATTTAAACTAGCGGACCCAGTCACGCTGCGGTCTTATTATTTAATAAGTCAAACTTATTCAACTTGGCTAGTACAGTCACGCAAGCAACCAAGATGATATACGCTATCGGCGACTAACAGAATCTTTAGCCGCTTCACTTGTCAACCTTTTTACAATGTGTCACTATGAACATTATATATCACTAGCTGACACCGCGCGGTTTCACCCGCGTGGTTACCGTTCGCGTAGGAATACGGGGATAATATATATAGCCTATAGCCTTCCTCGATACATGGGCTATCTAACACTGAATAAAACCCTTGTATTTTTTAAATTTTAATAATGCCTAAAACAAGAGTGGACCTGAAATGGACCATCTCCTTTATTTAATAGAAACCTTAGTAAATTAAGCTGAGAGAAACTAACCAAATTTGTTTTTTTATAGATCTAAACGCAACTGAGAAGAGTAAGCGAGATTACCGACTCACAATAGCCAGAGAATGCTGCGAAAACTCTTGCGAGTTGAGAATTTTAGAATCTTATTGCTTGTCAGACAAAAATGATGATTAAAACATTTTCCACTCCAACGCAAATTGAGATAGCGTGGGCTTATTGGAAAATATGTTTTTTTTTATTATTTCTTTGGATCTTACTTTGTGTTTGTTACCTATCATTTGGGATTTATGTAGATAGGTATATCAAAAAAAACTTTGACGAAATTTCACATTTTTGACCTTATAAAAAAAATCTTTTGAATAATTAATAAACATTAGTTAAGTAGTGATAGCAGTAGTAGTAGTAGAAGTAGTAGTAGTAGAAGTAGTAGTAGTAGTACTACTAGTAGTAGTAGTAGTAGTAGTAGTAGTAGTAGTAGTAGTAGTAGATACGTTGTAAAATGATGTTTTAATTTCTTCTGAATAAAGCGTTTTTTTACGTATTTTTTTTTATCTTTAAACCCTCCTCACCACTGTAAACAAATCTTAGTATGCTAACTATTACAAGTTAAATAAACATTAAATTTTATTTTTCGAAGAAACTGGAGAAAGTTATCAATTTAACTCGAATATATTTTACACTCATTCTAATGTTTAGAAGAAACATAACTTTCTATTGCTAAAAGAATTTTCGAAACCGGTTCATTAGATCTAGAGATTACCCCCTAGAACCCCACAAACTGTACCTCTGTATCCACTATAGTATAACAACTATAAATAAATAAATAATACATTTCTAACAAATAGCTTTAAAAAGACTAGGTAAGGTATTCTTATTGATTTCATATAAAAGGGTATAATAGAGTGAGGTTACAGATGCTTGCCTTTGAACTGATTCCTAGAATTTATTACTTGTGTTTCTCTAGACTAGAGCGATATCTGTTGACACAGAAGTAAATGGATATAACCTTTCGTTGAACTTACCCCTTTAGGAACGTTATATTGAAGATTGCATTTCAATGTTCTAAAGAGATAAATACCTATAGTATATACAAACGGCTTGGCTATTCTTTATAAGTTAGCCTTCGACTACAATCTCACCGGATATTAAGTGATGATGCAATCTAAGATCGAACTTGTTGAACTGATGAAAATCCACACCCCTTTCGGTTTCTTCACGACATCGTACTGGAACGCTAAACCAGCCTAACCTGGATTAATTAAAAGAATCTCAATCGGCTTAGCCGGGGACGAGCCCAGGATCTTCGTCTTGTAAATCCATCAAACACTTTCGCCAGATAAGGGTGAAAGTGTACTTTCGAAAATCTGATGAGTTAGCGTAACTTAAGGGAATGGGAGGATCCCAAAGGTTTACAAATTTCGTCAAACCGAAATAATATATAGGTTGCTGGGGAGTATTCCCCATAGCTCTGGGGTTATATTATTTGCCGAAAATTAATTAAAATTGTTCAAGGAACATGTGCTCTAAAATAAATATTCGGGGTAAATAATATTTATTTTGTAAATAGATCTTAAAATGTGTTCCTTATATTATATGTATCCGTGTAATTATGACGTAGCCAAGTTTTACGTAGGTATTTTATAATGCAAGGACAGATAAAGGCATGTGTTACATGGATAGTCGGAATAATTTGAATTACTTTGTATGAAAACATAAAAAGTTTTTATTTTAAGTTAAAAAAATATTAGTTATGCAGTTTGGCATTATAAGTGGACTCGTCAACACCTTGAAGTTATGAGAAATTCTCCCGTTTTTTGACTTTTACGAATACGCGTTTTTGACTTTCAGAAAAAAATGCCTATTAAAATAATATTTGTAAATTATTATTTTTTTTATGAAATCCTTCATCATTATCATCAATAACAGCCGATGGACGTCCACTGCTAGACATGTGACAGCCAAGTGGACCTCTGCCTCCGAATCCGGAGGGTGTGGGTTCGAATCCGGTCCGGGGCATGCACCTACAACTTTTCAGTTGTGTGCAATTTAAGAAATTAAATGTCACGTATCTCAAACTGTGAAGGAAAAACATCGTGAGGAAACCTGCATACCATAGATTTTTTTTAATTCTCTGCGTGTGTGAAGTCTGCCAATCCGCATTGGGCCAGCGTGGCGGACTATTGGCCTAATCCCTCTCATTCTGAGAGGAGACTCGAGCTCAGCAGTGAACCGCATATGGGTTGATAACAACAACAACAACTTGTACATTTAGGCAACCAAAAAAAAAGTAACTTCAAAAATACCTATTCATCCAGCACGTCATAATATAAGGAACTATATACTTTAGGATTAGGATTAGTTGATAGCTAAAAGGTGTACATACAAAATCTAACGATTTAACCGTAAAGCCGGATTTATATTTGTCTGACTTGTCGTGTCGTGTCGCATAATAAAAGAATCGGTATCATACATTTTATATGGCATCGTTTACATTTAGTGTTGTGACATGTCGTGACGGCTTTTGATGTGCCGCATACAAAATGTATGATACCGACTCTGTTCTGATGCGTCACGACACGACACGTCAGACAAATATAAATCCGGTATAACGTAATGGGAGCGATGACATAGTGGCGTCTTCGTACAAGCTTCATAAGATGAGTTGTCTGCCTAACGCAGGCGCTTATTTCATAAATAGGTAATCGTGCGTATTTACAGTTTTTGTCAGGTAAAAATATACTTTAAATTTGTCGCCGGCGAAGGGTATCCTTAAAGCTATATTTAGTAACTGAGGATTGAGTTTTGACAAATTATTTCAAAAAAGTTAAAATAAAAAAGCAAGGTACTTACTTGGACCCTTGATACCTGATAATACCTTCCAAAGTTCAAACTCCTTACTTGGCTATTGTAGGTACCTTTGGTAGGAGCCAACTTTCAGCCTTCATAAACTTGCAAAGGTCAAACCTATAACATCCTAGACTCTCGAAACCAGCAAGATTTCAAAAAGTTACAGAATGACTACTTTTTTAAAATAATATTTTAAATAAGATCAACATTGCTGTTCCCCTCAATTTTTAGGGGCAGTTACGTCATGTCCGTCTGTCTATCCGTCCGTCCGCTTAGCGCAGAGACTATTACTAGAAAGCTGTAACTTAGCATGAATATGTAAATTAAAAATGTGAACAAAGTCGTAAAATAAAATATTGAAATATATTTGAGTGGGTGGATGTCCTCAAATGTGGGGATGAATTTTCTTTTTGCTCGTTTATTTCATAGTGTGGGGTATTGTTGGATAGGTCTTTAAAAGTTGTGAGGTCTTCTACCAATAAATTTTGATTTAGGGATCCTTTTGCAAAATATTAAGCTTTTAAGTGCCACCCTCGACCGGCTAAACAGTTGTTTATGAATGCGTGAAAAAAACCACAAAAATAGGATATATAATTAAATTACAAGTAAACCTATAACGGCTAATTAGCAATTGCTATTTAAACAGTAAATATAAGAGTAATAACCGACCAACTTAAAAAACGCAATTGGAAACCGAACATTGCATACAAATTCCGTTATTAATTAAAAAGATAAAGTTGGCAGTACGATAACTCAGAGTCTGTTAGAACTAGAAAGATGAGATAATTGGTACTTACTACGTACGTCTTTAAAGTGGTATAAAGAAAAATTCGAAATGAAAATTTTTTGGGGTTCCTTTCCTACATGCAATGTGAGGAGGAACTTTTTATCGTCTATCCTACAAGTATAGTATCGCTATCGGTATTTTAGTGCATTACATAAGGGATTAAAGTGCTAACTTAATCTACGGAACCCTACACTGCGCGTGGCCCGACATTCACTTGGTCGGTTTTATTTAATTAGTCAGAAAATACTGTTAGAAGTGGGTATACAATAACCAAGCGGGCAGGAGTCGAATACACGACCTCTCTGTTTCGAGTCCGAACCTTTTACTGAAGCTATTGGGGCGTACGATTCCTTGGTCCGGTTCACGGAACCGAGCCATTCGGAGTGACCCGCGGTGACCAGTATCTTCCACGTGGAGAACTGTTGCGTGACCTTTACGATAAGATGTTAAATGTTATGTTAGCCTCGTGGAAACGATGTAAGCGTTGCGATGCACTCATTAAAATGACGCTCCAAAGAGCACAAGAAAGGGCCTGCTATGGCTGGACCTTTGTCATTTTATTAAGTTTATCAGCCCTACATAAGTATAGTCGGAAGACATCTTTATGACGTTTCGGAAATAGGCTGCGGCTGTCGATACGCGAAGGTCATACACAAAGTCGAGACATTTCTCGGGGTGATGTCCTGCCTCCACTTTACCGCTGATATCTAAAAATGTCATAAATATTGCATCCGACTAATAGTACTAAAGGTTAGGTACTTTATTACGCAATTGTTACAAAATATGAAAAAGTTTGTATATGCGGAACAAACGGAGACGCGTGACGTTCGTTTTTTTTTTATTTATGGGTTTCACCGGCTTCACCACGCTGCTTGTAAAGACTCATTCTGGATTATATTTATATGTGTCTCTGCTCTAAACCGTGGACAGATGAATGGACAAACGGGCAGACAGACTCACATGGCGAAACTATAAGGGTTTCTTGTGGACTACGGAATTCTAAAAATGAAGAACTTTCAATACAAACGTTAAACCCCTATTTCAACCCTTCTTATTTTATTTTCACGACAAAGGGTATCCTATAACCTTCTTTGTATTATGGTCTCTGATCGGGACAAGTTTCATTTAAATTCATTAAGTAGTTCCAGCGTGATGCCCGGTCAACAAAACACGGACAAACAGACAGATAGACAGACATAGGCAGATAAAATAAAAAAAAAATATGTTTTTGGCTTTAGTATCGATTATAATGCCCTCCAACAAAAATTTTCAAAATTTCTTCAATATACTGTTACAGTTTTATTTTTGACCGACTTAAAAAAAGGAGGTTCTCAATTCGAGTGTACCTATAGTTTTTTTTGTATCTATATTACGGAGGTCCCATTGTCTTCACGTCAAGGTCTGATGATGGGATCCTGGAGAAATCGAGGGAAACTTTCAAAAATTGTAAACGAGCCACGTTGGGCAATGAATCGCCGCAGTCATGTGCAATACGTACCTACCTTGTGATTGAGTTTGATTAATTTGTATTGATGAGAACGTTCCACCTCGATGAGTTTTGACTATTATTAGAGGTCTGAAGATGGAGACGAGGGACAGCTAATGGAATTATTCTACTGTTTACAGTAGCTACCTTGTGATTGGGTTTCACTAATTTGTATTAATGAGAACTTTCTGATTCCAAATAATATCAAAAAAAAAATCATCAAAATCGGAGCTGTTTTTGAGCAGGTCGAGGAAATATGCTCCATTATTAATCTTGGTTTCAATATTTTAGTTTAAATAGATTGCATCCGACTATACCTGCTTACCTTTGATAGAAACACTTTCAGCTTTAATTAAATAACAAAGGTCTAGCTATTTTAGGTTTCTTATACTATTAAAATAGATTGAAATGCAGTTTTTAATCAATAAGTAGGTACTTACATAATTAATTAAATAAATTGTTATTATATCCAACAATGTTGTAGATTGTTATTATGTACCTATCTACTTAATTATGCTATGGATTATGTTTCAATAACAAATAGATAATAATTATTATATTATTGTTGTTGTTTCAATTTAATGTACCTACTTAATTAATGAATTAGGTACCTTCCTAATTACATAAGTAGGTAGGTAGCTATCCCCCATCCCTTGACTCACATGTCATAGGTACGTCTATATATAAGCACATGTCAAAAATAGGAGGTAGTTTTGAAATATCGTCATCAACCCATATTCGGCTCACTGCTGAGCTCGAGTCTCCTCTCAGAATGAGAGGGGTTAGACCAATAGTCCACCACGCTGGCCCAATGCGGATTGGCAGACTTCACACACGCAGAGAATTAAGATAATTCTCTGGTATGCAGGTTTCCTCACGATGTTTTCCTTCACCGATTGAGACACGTGATATTTAATTTCTTAAAATGCACACAACTGAAAAGTTAGAGGTGCATGCCCCGGACCGGATTCGAACCCACACCCTCCGGAATCGGAGGCAGAGGTCATATCCACTGGGCTATCACAGCTCTTAAAATGTTTTGAAATGTGCTTATGTAAAAACCCCAAGACCCTTTAAACAAATATTTGACAGGTTGTATGGTGAAAATTGGCGACTAAAATTATTTCAGGAGAAAAGGTACTCCATTTTAGGATTACTTACTTAGTTTAAACAGACAATGTTAAGTTGTAACTGTGGTTTCTAAGATGTTATTAGGTCTAACAACTCCTTGTTGACTCCATTAACAATAGCTAGGTACCTGCCTCCTATGGTTATCAATACTTACTTTTGATAAATCTGTTGAGGTGAATTCTGTACATAAAATATATTTCCAAAATAACTATCAGGGGTGATTAATGATCGATACTGATGCCATAAAAGCAATTAGTAAAATTTCTGTATGTCTGTCTGTCTGTATGTTCGTTATAGAATCAAAAACTACTCGAATTTAAAGAAACTTGGTACAATTATTTTTCATGCTCCTGGGCAGGTAGTATACTTTTCATCACGCTACGATCATTAGGAGCAGAGCAATGAAGGAAAATGTTGGGAAAACGGGAGAAGTTACTCCATTTTCACAGGGATATTACTAAAGGGGCTGGATTAAAGAGGTCTAAGGGCTGACGAAGTCGCGGGCGTCCGCTAGTTACAATAATATGATAATACCTAAATTATTATGTGTTATATGATCTGTGGCTGGACTAATGTCGCACAGGCATTTTGCTTAGTAAAGGAAATAAACTATATATACTTTAAAAGTAGGTAAATGTAGTAACAACCGGGCTAAGCAGAGAGGGGTGGGGGCGACACTTAGTTTCCGGGACATTTTTGTTAATTAGAGCAGTGCTTTACTTGTGTCGGCTCAGCGGTAGATCGGCTCGTTATGGCACCCCGGGCTGCGTGCTAATTGAGGTCGTACCGCTACGTAGCTATACCTAGGTGTTTGGGTAATCAATCAGTTAATGGTAACTGATAAGCCTTCCCAAGTTACCGTTATGAGACGAATATCTTAGCATTCCATAGATTCACCGGAGAAAACCTCCGAGCACAGTCCCGGATTTGTGACCGATAGGTGTAGGGTTAAGGGCTTATTAAACAGTTCAATTTATACTGTAAAAATTTGCTTTTGTTAAAGGAACTTTTAATATTACCAGCGTGAGAACAGCGTGGTGGGTCTAAACTCCAAATCTCGTGTTCTTAAGGATTCTTTAGTCAGTCTTTCACATAGGCTGACGATCATGAAGTTTTACTAGGGAAGATGAATTGGACCTTAGAGCAATATTAGAGGCATTTCTTAGACTTGCCAGTCTAGTGAGAAATAAACGAGTAACAGTTGAATATTTTCAAGCTATTTATTTGCCACTTAAAATACTTAATAAAAATCAAATAAAAGAACTGAAAACATACAATCTACAAAGTAATTTCACAGTTTTGGCAAACAAAAAACAAGCAACGCAACGTTCAAGAGGGGTGAGCTTATTGTACAAGTCACGTTAAAAACCTTAAAAAGAAAAAGGTAACTTTTAAATGTCCACGTTTAGCAAGACAAAAGATTCGCGATCAATAGTGAGACTAACGTTAGCGTTTGTAGAAAGAAAATTGGTGTACAACTGTATTTTAGTGTCGTGTAAACAACTAAAAGTACTAGAAAAAACACAGTTATTTTTAAATCACAGATACTTTTATTTATATGTATTGATTAAATGAAAAATACATATAAATAAAAAAATTTAATAAAAAAAATTCAACCGACTTCCAACTCAAAAATTACCCTAAACTAAAAAGCAAAAAATTTGAATTTTTTTTATTAAATTTTTTTAATACAATGTAATCACACACTGATCATAAGAAAGTTCCCACAATAGCTACATCAAGTTAAATTGTTACATATTTTCATCTCAAAAAGCAATATCATTGACTGATTGTTTGAAATCAGTATTATTAATTTGTTTGAAAGTAAGAGCCATATTCATACTAGCAGTACCGCTAACCCAGTTATATCCACATCATTTCCATTCCCATTGGTCATTGGAATACAAGGATAAAAATGTAGTCTTGTTTGTAGACTCCATAATGGATATAGTAATAATAAGTATGTACATAATGGTAATAGGACCTCAGCGGTGTACTTGTACATGTTTTCTGTGGCGGCGTCACCAGGGATTAAAAATAGTCTTGTCATTCTGTTATATAATATAATGTAGCTCTTGATGAAACAATTTTTCAAACCAGTTCAGCAATTCAGAACCTATTCAATGCAAATCCTCTATAAAATATCAGTGTATCACTAATGATAGTTTATATTCTAAGATAAATATTTATCTACCATTATTATACCCAAGAAACAGAAGCAGAACAAGTTTTTGGGATATAGAAAAGTAGCATTTAAAATCTTCTAAGAGTTTATTCTCCCAAATCTTAACTATATCTAACATTCATTATATTACTTGTAATAAAGAAGCATACTTCAACATCATCTACTTAACTAAAATATCAACAATATCACATAAAAAAATAAAGTTATCATAAATCAAAATATACAATGACAGTGTTTAAGGTATCATACCTAATTTATAGTACATTGTATTCAAGAATAAAAAAAACAGCCAACTATACTCTTAAAAAAATTATCACTTTTAACTTTAATAATAAATGCAATAGTCTTAAAGAACTTCTAAATTCAACTACATCTTACAGTATGAGATCAAACAGGTAAGAAAATACCTGTGGGTGGGTTCTACTACTACACTACAGAACCCTTTAAATATGGAATTTATTGGTGGTATACATCAACTACTACTCTCTACTTCTCTTCTATGAATTTTGCAGGATTTGTGGCAAATTTGAGATTGGCTTCAGATATATATAAAGGGTTGTAATTCATTTTTGTGATCAAATCTCGGAGAACAGAAAGTTCATTGTTTTCTGTAGGTCTAGAAAATGTATTACAATTGTCTTTGGCTGGGTTTTCGCCAGGGACTCAATGAGCTTTTTTAAATTTAGTTGACCTTTAAGAAGTTCCCTGGCAGTCTTTTCTACCTCAGCCATACATTTTGCAAATAGAGCTTCAGTGACCTTATCCTCCGGTAATGGTATGCCTTCCAAAGCAACAGCTAGCGTAAGGTATGCTTTTTTAAAATCAATATTCCCAGTGTCAACGGGATCGGGTCTGCCTTCATACTCAGCTATGAAACGTAATGCATCGGCTGTTTCCGTTTGGATATTATCAGATCCATGAGTATCTGAAATTACCCACCCACTCTGTTAGAGCCATAGACAGTGAATTAATTTTTTCTTTAACAATACGTTTGTAATGTTCTACTGCGTCTTCAATTTCGGCTTCAGTTTTGTTGGGAAGATATTCTTTAAGAAGCTTAACGTTGGAACCAACATTTTTTAAGGCCTCCATCAAATAGAACTTATCTGCCTTTGTCCAACCTTCTGGTTTTTTATTTTTTCCAGTCAAAGTGCCTGAAGTACTAGCCATTTTTTGAAAACGAAAGCTTATATTTTGTTCAAGAAAATAAACTGAACTGAAGAGCAGTTCTATAATCACTTCTATTTAGTCTAATTTATATAGGTAGCCTTTCTTTTTTTTTACTAATTAAATACTTTCCAATACATAAAATTGAAAACACAGACAGACATCACAAAATCAATATTGATTGTTTATATTTTATTGATTAATCAGTGTTGCCAAGGTGTAACCAAGGTGTACCCTATATATTAATTTACTCTTTGCAAGGTAAAAAAACTAAAAGCTCACCAATAAAACGTTGGGGTTTACATACTTTTACTCTTTGATCACTACTTTCTGTTGATGTAAAAAATATAATAAGATTCTATTATTTACGTTTATCCAAACTTCTTAGACAAATTTATACTGCCACAAACTCTGAAGATGCTGAAAATGACACTGACAGGACCATTAAAGAGTATCTATGGTCATGCCGTCTTGTTACTGTTTGTGTTGTGATGTGTCTACAAAACAAACAAGAGAGCTATCTTTAATTTATTCTATAAAGACAACTCTATAATATAGACTATGTTGATCGCTACGCGAGGAATTAAGATGATATTTTCAACCATCGCTGCTTTGTAAATAGCAAGAAAATTCAAAATGTGTTCCAAAGGGGCTCAAATTGCAGAGCTGTTTGCTAAAACCATCGCTACAACAAAGTCTTTTGATCATAACCTCAAAAAGGTAGAACTTTTTAAACATTAGGAGATTTCTGATTTGTAATGAACTTTGACGGGAAAATCGTAAGAATTACATAAGCTCTTGCATTATTTTTATTCATTTGTTGCATATTAGTGTTTTATGGCCTAGAATAGATTGCATATTATTCTATATAACTCTGTAGAGGTAAACCTGTAAAGTGGAGGTTAAGTAAGGTTGTTTTACTTGATTAATTTGATTTTCTTGCAGGACTCTATCAAAATGTTTTTTAAGTTTCCTTCGCCTTACTAAAGCATGACTAGAAACTTAAAACAGACAGACAAACAAATGACAGACAATGATTAATAACATTATTATTAGGCGACTGACTAAATTCTCATGCGAAGCCATAAAAAGAAAAAAAGCTTTGTAAATATTCATTCAACACTGATGATGATTAATTCATTAAATGTTCATATTTGATTTGTAGGCTTTTGTAATGCTAATTAAGCTTGTGCCATTTTTAATGAGGTGTAAGACAATGAACCTGACACCTAGGAGATAAGATTTAACTCCATTTCTCCCTGACATTTGAGTTATTTACTTTTGGCTGGTGGGGGACTTCGGCCTTGGCTAGTTACCATCCTACCGACAAAGACGTGCCGACGTTCTGGTATGCGTATGATGTTGTGTGTTTCGAAAGGGGTGTGAATTTTCATCCTCCTCCTAACAAGTTAGCCTGCTTCCATCTTAGATTGCATCTTCACTTACCATCAGGTGAGATTGTAGTCAAGAGCTTACTTGTATAGAATAAAAAATAAAACACTTTTCATTACAACCAATTATTTATGATAAAGAAAAGCCTATTTATATGATAAAACATGTAGTTCCTGAGATTAGTGTGTATTGATAGTGTTTATTTAAATTAGTAACTATTAACTGCCTTACTGGTTCAGTGGCTAGTCTATATGGCTCGTAATTATGAGGTTGTGGGTTCTAAAACTTGAACCTAGTCAGGCCATAAATTATTGTGCTATTCTACAAAAAAATTTTCATCAAAAGTTCAGAATATGCAATTCTGTGTTCAGTGTGTGGTACTATTAGCTCACGGTTCCCATCATTATCTTAAACATCTGAAATTCTTAAGTCAAATATTAACAACCTAAGTGTGCCAACACACATAGAAGTTGCATACCCCCTCTCTTATAATGGAGAGAAACCTACTACCTCTGTACACTATAGTTTAAAACTAATAAAGGATTATCTCTTGGTTTATCAGTAAATTAACTATAAGCGGATGGTAACTTTCTTTTTGTTTTGAATGTATTCCTCAGTGAAAACATAACCTCCTTGTTGTTATGTTAATAGATCTAAATAATGTACTTCCTTGTAACACGTTCGCTGCGGTACAAGGTCAATTGACCTCGTAAGTCTAACATCTTCAAGAGTTACGAGGTCCTTGTATCACCCTACATAATGGGGATGATGACTAGGTTTGAATATATTGATTTTTATGATACATTCGGGTAAATAGGGTTGACTAATTTATACATAAAAAGCAAAGATTGTCTGGATATTTGCAAAATAAATGAGATTATAAAATTTCAAAAACTATTAAATTATAAAAAAAAATTATCGTAATTAGATGAAAATTCATACAGTTTTAGCTTCCTTACATTAAATGTGACATTTTTTAATATATGAACTATAAGCATAAACGCACAAATAACAAAGATTGGTAATTTTGTTTGGACGCGCATACAAATCTAACAATCATTACATTGCCTATGACATCATTTTTTCGAGCCATTTTGTATGGGGCGTTTTTCAGGGATCCGCGGCAGCGCCGCAAATCTGACTCTTTAAATCCCTGTAGCTCCGAAAGTAATGATCGCAGATACCCTGTTCCTTTTACAAAATTGCTTTACTATTAGTATACTCTTAATTTATATACAATTTAAAAAACTGTCATCATCCCTATTAGTATGAGGTCAAAAACCTCGTAACGCACCAGAGTAAAATACAGAAAAATCAGAGCCGCAGCGAACTTGTTAAATTTTGTAGCCAGAACATTTGTATGATTCCTGAGCCTTGTTTTATACTTCTGCAGGCTTGTGAAGGTGCTTAAATTAATGTTTTCTCTTATCTTTTATTAGGTTAAGGTGGTATTCTGTGATAAAGGAAGAATGGTGACAGAGTTCCAAGTGGGTCCTGAACACCTGAACCAACGAGGGACACTGCACGGGGGATTTATAGCTCACTTAGTAGATGCTGTATCTACATATGCTCTTACAACTAATGATACTGTGGACACCAGAGGAGTTTCTATTGATCTCAGTATTAGGTATTTATTTATTATATTATCTTAATCACGCTGCTGACTATACTACAGGGTACAGATTATTGACATCTGTGGTGCAGAGTATAGCACCAGAAGACTGAGATTCATAAGTAGAAACAGTATCAGTACTGTCAATGGTTAAGTGTCTAACGGTTGTCTGTACACTTTACCACTACACCCAAAGCCAATGTAAAACCTTAAATAGAATGATAGACCAGGACATTCACAAATTCTACTAATATGCTGCAAACGTCCTTCTCCTCTAGGGAGCTACTGCCCTATAGTGGGCTAATGAAGTTGACTTACAAATGTGCCACAGAGGTTGTGAATTGTCAAGTATGCATTTTAACTGATTTTATACTAGTCAACCTGAGAGTCGAGTACGAGAGAGTACGAGAGTCTGCATGTATAGCTTGGTAAATTCGTTCATAACACTATGCCCCGCGAATATGACTTCACACTCGCGCAATCCTTCTCCCCCATCGCTCGCATATCATGGGAGTGTCATCCACGATCTTGCCAAGCTATAGTTTTGTTTTTGAATACCTTTTTCTGTATCCATTTCGATGAATTGAGATAATTACTTAGCAGTCCATACATTCACTATGCTGTCAATCGTGTGGTAGACAGAAATGGTCAGGTCAGATCCTGGGACATAAAACCCAGGTGTAGGCTTAAGGGTCACTTTTAAGATGCATCATCACTCACCTTTTACGTGTGTTCTCCTCCACGATCACCCTTGATAGGATACTACTACAGCAACATTAGATATCCATTCTTATGATAGTCATATAAGGTCTATGCAGGTTATGGAAACTTTTACTGGTTTTCACAAAATGATATAAATGAAAAAAAAAACCAATTTTAGTTCATTTGTTCTGATATCTACTCACTTTTACTATGTGCTATTTAGGGATGTTTCCCACAGCATACGCTATAAAAGTACTATATGTTACATTTGTTTAAAAAAGAGGAATATGGCAAATAGCCACATCCTGTGGGATTTTATAGCGTTATTCATATGTGTCCAAATAGTAATGGTCCAAATTTGGTATATTATGTACAGAGCAACATAAATTTAAATACATATGAGTAGGTACATGTATTTATAGCTGTGATAGTCCAGTGGGAGCTGTGATAGCCCCGAAGATATGACCTCTGCCCCAGATCCCGGAGGGTGTGGGTTCAAATCTGGTCTGGGCCATACACTTACAAATTTTCAGTTGTGTGCATTTTAAGAAATTAAACATCAGGTGTCTCAAACGGTAAAGGAAAAACATCGTGAGGAAACCTGCATACAAGAGAATTTTCTTAATTCTCTGCACGTGTGAAGTCTGCAAATCCGGATTGGGCCAGCGTGGTGGACTATTGGCCTAACCCCTCTCGTCCTGAGAGAACACTCGAGCTCAGCAGTGAGCCTAATATGAGTTGATAATGATGATGTATTTAATGTTGCTCTAAACTTAGCTAAATCTACCTGTTAGACACAAATGAAAACCTGTGCAGTAGTTTGGAGATCAGAGTGAATAGATAAGCAGACTATGATTTAAAATTATTTACCTACTTTTGTTTATGTAATATTTCTTGTCTCAAGTTATTGGTTAAGTTTTTGATAATTTAACTGTAAAGTAGAGATAAATGGATTTTATTTTAATATATATTTTTTTTCAGTTACATGAATGCAGCCAAAGAAGGCGATAATATAGAAGTTGAAGCTGTTACCAGAAAACTCGGCAAAAAAATAGCATTTCTCGAAGTGGAAGTGAGAAATAAAGACAAAAATATAACACTTGCTACTGGCAGGCATACTAAGTATGTTGGTGTCTAAAATAGAGAATTATTTACATATTATTATGAGCAAGAATAAAAAAATATACATTATATAGATAGTTAGTGAAGTATTTAGTAAAATTATTTATTTGTTAATATTTTTTTATAGTTGTTGTAGTTTTATAGTTGTGGCCATAAAGTTGTTGTTTAATGTTGTGTTAGCAATATTAAGTTATCAATAAAAGCATAATTTGGACTAAATGCTGTTTTTTTATTTTTATCTAGTTTCAAAATGAGACTCATTCCACAAAGTCGAATATGTATTTGGATGTAGATACATTAAAATAATTCAATTATTTAGTATTGATAGTGTGTAAATATTTCATTACAATTCATAGTGACTGAATATTATCTATCATTTATTTAGTAAAAATTAACCGATGAGGGTATATGTAAGTATATTTCTAATGCCGAATCTTAGACCAATAATGATATTGATCCTGAAGGAAAGATGACAATGAAACAGCAATTGTATTTTTTCATTTATTTTTTCCACAATAAACATCAATAGCGAAATATTTAAAGAGCAGAAATCACACGCCGCATTTGATAATGTTAATATTTATCTATTTCATTATATATATTTTATAGTTAGTTTAATGTTTAATTATATATATGTACACATATATATAATTTTGACAAACGCATTAATTATTATTATTGCAGTGAAAAGGACAAGAAAAAATATAAATAATATTAATATTCCATTTAACTTATGAACATTCATCATCATTATTGATTATAATTTATCATAATCGTGGTTGCGATTTCCGCTCAAAGTTACTATAGATCTCTCTAAAAAATAATAATAGACCAAAATGTCTTGCTAACTTCCTTTTGTAAACTTAGGCAAACAAAATTAAATTTCCACGATAGCATTGTGCCATTTTGGTCCATTACATACTTTTAAATACGCAATTATGTGAATTATTTAATATATTTCCGACTATGTTCAGATTAACTGCAACTTGTAGATGATATGCAATAGAAAGATGATTTTTTATATTCTTATAAAGCGGTGAATGGTTTTTGAAAATGATATAGTCACACCTCTTCTCAGTGACGTGCGCAATGTTTAAAATAATTAGGGTAGGCACTACTAACCATCAAGCAGTGGAAGAAAGCGTACCTAAGGCATATTTTGCGACACGATTAATACCTTTGCTTCAAACCATGGTGACGGGCAAGATTGCAGGCAAAAGGAAGAATAAAGAAGTCCTGGCTACGATATAAGGGAGTGGACTGGCATAAAGACAGTCGAAGGACTTTTCCGTCTAGATATGGACAAGGAAAAGTTTAGAAAACTGTCCGCCGACCTTCAGTTATGGGGAGGCACTCTAAGAAGAAGAAGGAACGACTATAACTTTTAATTATACAAAATGAAAGATAGAGGTTCGTAATGAGAGCTAAGGGTGGGCAACGTATATTTGAATTTATGAAGACCATGCCACTGTCCCTTCCACCAAGCGCTCATAATACGACGTACGATTTTTATGTTTCAGAAAGCTGCAACCACTTACGTCCCATGTAATTTCACCAGCAAATGGTTGCCGGCGAATTGCCAGTATACCTCATACCTATCTATATGATGTTTGCCTGTAGTACTTCCTTCCTGCCTGCCTATTTCTAATTACTAAAGAAAGACCTAAGATTCCGAGTGGGAATCAATCGTAGGAACCGACCTTTAACTGGTCTTAGAGAATTTCTGTATAAAATTATCACTTACAAGTTACAGTAACAAATCATTCTTAATCTGAACTTACTCGTAGCCTTATAATTACATGACAAGAACACTAAACATTGATATTTTTTTAACAATAAGGGATTTCGCATTTGTTGACGTTGGCGTTGTATAATCGAGTATCTACTTAATAGACATAACGTGAATACGAAAAGCTGGTTTAGGCAGACAGAAGACGAAACGTGAGCAGTTGTAATGTACCCATTAGTGTTATAGAATAATAATGATAAACACGTCACAAAAAGCAAACGGCAAACGGCAAACGGCAAACGGTCCTTTGTATTATCAAGTACGAATCCTGGATCAAAATAATTCGACGTCTTGTTTCATTATAAATTAGTAATCACGCCAATTAGTCTCAGCCGTTCCGGCGTTAGTGCTATCGATAATACACAAAATGTCAACCAATAGCGGTGGAGGGTGGAAATATTGCTCTCTTTCGCTGTGTTAGGGCAAAAAAGCCAGGACTGGAACAACTCCGCCGCTAATGTCGACATTTGTCTATTGCCTGTTCTCTTCACGAGATAATAATTGTTTTAGATCTACTATATGGCTATTACGTCACGTCGCCGCCGCTGTCCCGCCCCGTCTGTAATCTGCCTAAACGGTAACCTGACTGCGAAATCTCTAAAATTGTTTTCATGTTTAATCTTTAGCTTGGCAACTTCGTTCATAACACTCCCGATGTTCAGCGCGGGCCGGGGGGCGTGTAACGATTAATGAAAAACCCACGACTGATGCACGTCACATCCCCGCACGCACGATTTCCACGCACCCACGCACACCGCACAGTCTTTCCCCCTGTCGCCCGCATGTCATGGGAGTGTTATCAACAAACTTGCCAGACTATAACCAGCATCACTTTGAATTGCTCTAATGATGCTACATATTTTTATAGATAAACATAGTTGAAAAAAGCTTTTAAAATATTAATTCAATATTTTAGGATAGGTATTTAGTATTTTTGAACAAAAGCAGCTGTACAATAAACAAGCGACATGTAAATATTAATTCGCTTCAACGTTTAACTCATATTCTACCACAGTGCCTTTAATATATTACCCATAGATTTACGATTCGGTACAAGATATTACCTATGTAGGTACCGCTTAATCGAAGTTTACTACATAATATAAAAGTACATACATACAACTCATACAAGTAGTATTATATTCATTGAAAAAGTGCGGCTTTCGTGTTGTGTGTCAGGGCTGTGTTTAGATTTATATTCAAATTAATATATTTAGTATTTACCTAAAATTTATAATCATGAATTATATTTACCTATACTAATTCATTATGTTACTAATGAATTATTTAATGCATGAACACAAATTACAGTTGGTAGGTATCTAGTGCACTACAAATTTACAACCTTTGAGTGTCGCGTACAAGAATACCTTTATGTAGCCTAATTTACTTTTATTTTATTTCCGAAAGGTGCTAGGTTGTATCCCTGCCCATTGGAATTTGGAATATTATTATAGCCCACTGGCATATCACTTAGGTAGGTACCTACTTGAAAACGGAATGATATTGATTATGAAGTACTACAAGTATGTACCTACCTATTCATTTGCCTTTTCCTAGATAAGTAGGTAGATAACTGTATTGTTTTAAAACATAATGTAGTTGTAAGTTGTTCGGAAAATATTGTGTAGATTTGTTTTTATTATTATTTGTTTAGGTAAATACTTTAATGATTGATTGATTTATAATAAATAAATTGTTGTATACGTCAACGATATTTTATGCTTTAGATATGGCTCTAGCACGTGAATACTAAGCTGCTATTGTCGTAATTACATTTAGTCTTGCATAGTAAACAACCAAAGTTATTTAAACTATACGTAGGTGTATACACAAATATATACTCAGAGGCACAATTATCCGCCCACTCTAATATGACGCGAGTATATTAAAGTGGGCGGATAGTTGTGCCTCTAACTATATAATATAGTGGTCAGAGTTTGTGGGCACGATTTTGTAAGCACGTACCTAACATGTAGATATCTAATAAGCAGTGGAGTACCGTGCTTTGGAGGGGCCCTGTACCTAAATTAGTTGAGGGGCCCACATAAAGGGCTATAAAAAACAAAAATGCTTACCTAAAATAAAACATGACAGCGACGCTTAAATTAGGGGAAAGAAGAAATAGCTTTTTTGCCTTTTGTAATTTCTAAAGTGTTTTTTTTTACGGGAAGCACCAGAATCAGTGAGATTATGCATTACATTTTCCTAATATATGCTTTCACACGTAAGGGGCCTCTATAGTCCGGGGGCCCCCTATCATTGATACGGCTACGGTGGTAGCAACGCTCCTGCTAATAAGCTAGTATAAAATATCGTTGGTACAGGTAGATAATAGTGCAGCAATGCAATGTTTATCAAACACCATGGTGCAGGGCTTAACCCATACTTTACAATTCAATATAGTAAAGACCATCATTTATAAATATGTATTAGGTTTAATTTTATGCTTACTTTTACTAGACACAAAGATATTGAATAAATAGAATCAAAATATTTCATATTTTAGGTACCTAGATCTAATACGATAATTATAGATTAGGTATATGTAGGTATAATATGTATATAATAGAAGAAACTAATTTAGTACCTACTTGAGTACCAAATATGTACCTACTCATTAAATATAAATGATTTTTTTTTTAATTGAATTAACATTATGTAATTGAAATACTCTAGAACGTTCCTTTAGTTCTAGATCGTAAGCACAGGTATGTAGAATACATTGAAGTAGAAAAATCTACAAATAATCTTTAATAAATTGAATAGGTAATTGTTATTTTTTTTTATAAAATTGGAAAACTGTTTTTTTTTGCTACAAAAACGTCATATCGGCCTTCATACTGTGTAGAGACTTTCTTCTTAACTTAGCCCTTGACTACATTCTCACTTGATGGTAAGTGATGATGCGATCTAAGATGGAAGCAAGCTAACTTGTTAGGAGGAGGCTGAAAATCATCACCCCTTTCGGTTTCTACACGACATCGTACCGGAGTGCTAAATCGCTTGGCGGGGCGTCTTTCCTGGTAGGGTGGTAACTACCCACGGCCGAAGCCTCGCACCAGCCAGACCTGGACCAATTTAAAAAATCTCAATAGGTCCAGCCGGGGATTGAACCCAGGACCTCCGTCTTGTAAATCCACCTCGCATACCACGGCGCCACGGAGGTCGTGAAAATCTTTTTATTATTTATTTACATATCAGCAATAGGTCGGTACATATAAATCATTTTAGCCCTCATTCACACGAGAGTTTTTTAACGGACGTTAAAAAAGCGTTCAAATATAGTATGATGTAATGAAGGTCTATTTCCAAAGTCTAAAGTTGAAAATGCAACATTCCTCGAAAAAAGCATCGGTTTTTTAAAAAGGCTGTCGTGTGAACACATACCTTTAACATGACTTAAATAAATTACTTGGGAATGCGTTTGTTGTGGAAAGCGCAGTGTTGGGCGACCACCCACTAGGTGGACCGAGGATATCAAGCGGGTTGCAGGGAGCCGCTGGATGCTAGCGGCTCGAGATCGTTGTGCTTGGAGGTCCATGCAAGAGGCCTATATCCAGCAGTGGACGTCTATCGGCTGATAAGGTAAGGTAAGGCGTTTGTTGTATTTGGACGCTTTTTTAACGTAGGTTAAAAAATCTGGAAAAATGTTGTTTCCGCAGGATTTACGAAAAACTGAATTTTACGCTAACGAAGTTGCGGGCATCCGCTATTATCTATACTAATATTTTAAATGCGAAAGTAAATCTGCCTGTCTGTTACATTTTGACGGTTAAACGGCTGAGCCGATCAAGATGAATTTTGGTATAATGTTAAATGGGTAAGTACTTTTTGACCCTAAAATAAAATTATAAGGGATTGAAAGTTTGTATGGAAAGTCCTTAATTTTAAGAGTTAACAGTTTTAAAAAATTGTTAATAAATCATAAAAAAGACATGAAATATAATGTGATTCAAGAATTTTTGAATAGGGTCTTCCACGCGGACGAAGTCGCGGGCTTCCTCTAGTTATAACAGAATTATAGGTATAATTAATTCATAGGTACGTGTTATAATCGCATTGTTGTGTAAAAAGCTGTGTATACTTAATGCAAGTTAATTCAATCTGTGCGTCTGTAACAGAAAGCTGTCCCAATGGAATTACTACAGGGGATTATTAAATTAATGAGCAAGAATTTAATGATAATGATTGCCATTTACTTTATTCGCTATATTGCTTCACAGTGCTGTTTTTGTTGTTTGAAAATGTATCTGATTTTGTTATCATTTTATTTTTACCCGACTACGGCGAAGTCAAAAGGAAGGTAAGGGTAATCATTTTGGCAGTAGGTATATGTATTTATGAAGTTAAATCAATATATAGTGATAGCTAGAATGTGCTTAGAATGGTGCTACCTAGGTTATCTACATAAAAAAAAATATTATGAAATTACCCCTCCGACGAACTTACTTAACGAATTTTACGTAAATACTTTCTTCTTTTTTTCTCTTTTTTGTTCGTATAATAGGTAGGTGTGTACCAACTACACAAGCAATCAGCATTAAACTGTGAATTATGAATATATCACCCCTATTTTCCCACCCTTAGGGTAGAAACTATTTTTTATTAATTTATATGGGGCCAACTTCGAGGCCTATCCAATAAAAAAAAGAGTTATAAAAATCAGACTACTCTACAAAAAGTTATGCGTGGTTTTACTTTACTGATGAGCACTAAATCATCCCCTATTTTCCTACCTCTGGGGTTGGATTATTTTGTACCGGACCAGACTTGACCCCTTTAATTTTTTATGGGGTTTCATAAAAAGTAATGTGTATGCAGTGGCAGTGGACAGCCACAGCGAAGAGATGCGTTACGAAATAATCGTTACTTTTCTAGCTGTGATACCCTCAATTGTGACAAATGTTACAGACTCAGAGCTACGCAGAATACGCATATATGTACCCATGTACCTGCAGAAAAAAAATGCTTTTCTGTAGGTTTGTCAACGCAAACCTAATAATTAGGTATATAAGTAAGTTATCCAATTTTTTTTAAACTAGCGGACACCCGCGACTCCTTCCGTCTTTAGACCTACCCGGCCCTATCGCATATTCCTAGCGGATACATATTGACAATAAACTATCTCCCAGCCTTTCGCATTTATATATAAACATTATCTTTATAAATTAGAAATGGAACCGACTTCAAAGACGTATTTCAGTTATTTTGATTTTAACACAAAATTACTAACTAAACTAACTAAAACCGATTTTAATGAAAATAAAATCTGGAAACTCTTTCAAACAAAAAAAGTAACTTTCAAAATTGGTTAATAAATGACGAAGTTATGGAAACATTAAAAAAACAGCAAACATTAAAAAAAACATACGCGTTGAATTGTAAACCTCCTCCTTATTTTGAAGTCGGTAAAAAGCATGCGTTATGACCGAACGCATTTACGTTGGTCATTTGGTGATTGCAATGGGTTAAGTTTGCTAATAAGATAAATCTACGAGTAATTACCTATTCTGGCTATCGAACTCCTTCCAATGGCAATAAGCTACCTACTCACGGCACAGTTCAACCATGCTACTATTGGTAAAAAAATTGCGTATAGGTTTGGTGTAGTTTTGTTAGTTACACTTAGAGGATCTCTCAGTCCCTGCCTAATACACTGCGTCTCCCTACTTCTTACAACTCTTATATGTACTATTTATGCATTCAATGCTTAGGTATACTGTAAGCGCAATTTAAAATCGCGTTCATATTATGGCACCTACTACGAAAGCTCGTCAATTACCTATTCAGACTGACCATTTCCTCATTAATTCGTGACACTGACCCCGCTATGTTCAATAAAGGACGGATCCTTTCGTTTCTCCTATTCGAATACCGTATATACTGTTGACTAACGAAACAATCCGTAATGTAAATTAACTTAAATTCAAGTTGTTACATTAAATGCAAATAAAGTTAATAATACTGTGTAACTCGAATTATTTGTTACATTACATCGAGCGTTATTAAAACTTAGACCTTAAAATATTATTAGAAGGTTACAATAATATACTTATTTATTATTTTGAATATATGTTTAAATCTGAAAATAATAACGAACCATAAATTATATTAGCGAGTACAAAATATATTGCATCGGTAGGTATAATACTTACAATCATATGTATATTCAAAAGAAATCCATTGCTTCAAGTTACATAATACAATTTTTCTAATAGGTAAGTATATTGTTAAGACTAGAGTTTGTAAGTAGTATGTTTATAGACATGTATAAGTATATAGACACCTAATACAGATATTTGATGACTAATAAGTAGGTAAGGTATACAATTTTGATTAATTATTTAATTCTGAAAAGAGTATTTTAATACTGCTTTGAGAAAAACTTAGGTATAATCGGATGCAATGTTTATGACGTTTCCGAAAATCGTGCTTTGAGCTGTGCAATATAAGATTTTGGGTATCCCCGGTAACACAGGGGCGTGGCGGCTGGGCATCACCCCGCCGCACCTCCCACCCACCCGAATTCGCCTCACGCATTGTATTGATAAATGACCTGCGTCTAGGGACACCGGCAGCTTATTTCGGAGACGTCATTAAAATTGCAACCGGCTATTTTTCGTAACGTAGTGCGTGTTAGTAACGCGTGAGATTGGGTTCTGTAGGCAGAAGGTATAATATATATTTTAACCAGGCACTTCAACACATTCACATATTGTGCATGGGAAATGTTTGGGTATTAACGCAAGATTTCAGCCACTTTTCAGTGTGACGTCATGCTTTTTGACATTTTAAACACTGTAGTGCTGATAACACAGTGTGTGTGTGTGTGTTTTGAGGAGTTCTATCTGGTAACTAAAACAAAATTAGTATAACATCTTGTTATTTTAAAAGCTTTCCACTAAATTCATAATATATATTTTAGAAGAATACGGTAAAACAATCGATTTTTAAATTTTCTTCTGTCTGTTCTGTTTATAATCTCTGAAACGGTGGATTAAAAGGAGTAACATGAGCTACGTTTCTTCGTGGGAAGATGGAAAGTACGCAGGTTAAACTTCAGGGTCCGTTACTTATATACCTACGTATATATTTATATTCGAGCTTATCAGGTAGAATAAAAAAAATTGCATTCCATTCGTACATGAAATTGATGTTGCAAATTGGCTAAAACATTGAACAAACTAAGTATTTACTCCGCTAACTTTAAAAATAGTAAGACAATAGTCATAGGTGTTTCATGTACTATTGTACCTACAGACTTTTATTTTTTCAAACAATATTTCAGATAAGGGTTTTGTTTTTTAATCTATGACAAGTTATCCTTTGACTGCGATCTCACCTGGTGTTACCTACGTGTCGATGCGGTCTTAGATGGAAGCGGTCTTATTTTGAAAGTACATGAGATTAAAAAGATATTATAGGTAAACGGAAATATAGACAATATGGTAAATCTATAATATATTCTTATTCCTTTGACTACAGAACACTAACTCTGAAGTAAGGGCTCAGAAATAAAGGGTACTTATAACAAAATACGTATATATTTAATCGATTTAATATAAATCATTAGGTAGTTTCTTACAGTAATATATAAAAACATAAATTGGGAGTATAGAGGTAATATAATAGTCAGAAATTAAAAATCAATTCTTATTTAGTTGGACCACATAGAAAAGACTTAAAGCTATTTTGAAGTGTTTTATTAAAAGATAAATTTTCGCAAGACTTCTTTGATTGTAACTTATATTGTAACGAGTATTTTTTTTACTTTTTATATATATATGCAATTTTTTTGTGATGTTTTTTATACTTTTTGTGAACATTGAATATAATAATACATCAAGATTATACTATAATTTATACGTAGACTTATACCAATGAGAATTCCAAAGTCAGGTCAAGAAAGCTTTTAAAATTTCGTTTACTTCTTTAAGCAAGCTTTTTCCAAATATAGTATTTTTTTCTGCAATTGTGCAATTGTGGATCTCATTTCATTGTACATCAGATCTTCTAATACGTCAATACGGTGGGTTTCTTCTAGAAACAGACCATCGAGGTCATTTGACACATCTCGGCGTACTCGATTGGACTTAGTATCGTAACTATCTTCACCGCAAGACTCACAATCCGCCCAATATCGAAAATCAATTGATGGCAAATCTTCACACGAAATAAGCCCATCTTGCACCTCAGGAAGTATAAACACATTTTCGTTGATTGATTCAATATTATCACCATTGTCACAGAGAACGCGAGCCAAGTTTGCTTTTTTAATCTGTCGTAATTGTTCGGGCTTGAAAGTCGAGGGATTTTCGTACCAAAAGCGGTCACCGTCTCGTAAACGCTGAAATTGTTCTATCAAAAGACATCTGAATAGAGGTCCAACTTTACCACCTTCTACTTGATCTTCTAAAATCCCACCAACCCAAACATCGATATTGTGCACAGAGCCATACAGTTCCTTAAGTTTGTCCCTTACGCTTTTATCAGAAATCTCATTGGACAAATCCTCGAAGTCGTTGACTTCTGTCATGTTACAGAACTGTCGCCATTTTGCATATGGTGGAATAGCGTGATCTCTACCTCTTTGAATATTAATAGCAGCTAAGTCAAGAGCAACGGCATGCGCAGTATGGAACAACTTTTCAGTTAGCTCAGTGTTAAGATTCTGTGTAGATGTTTTCAATTTAGCGGGTGTAGTAAACATTCCCCTGAGTAAAGGATCCACACCACCTTCATCGACTAACCTCCAAGGAGAAAAGAAAGCATTACGTAAAAGCAAATGACCTTGTGCTATAGGCTCGAAGTTCTCGTCGTAGCGATGTAGAATGGGATTTATCATCGAGTGCCCAAATCGCAAAGCTGCTGTAGCAAATACATTCGACACAGAAGGATTAATATTGGAGTTGTATTCTTTGTAAGCACCTAATTGAGAATACCCTTCTGGGCCGAGGATAAGAGGTAACCAGTGGGTATATGTGATAACCTGCATTTGTGCTCCAACAATTTTTCTGGCCTCATTGTAAACTTTCGTCCCTTCCCAGAATGGATTAAAAGCTTTCAGACTCGTAGCGATTCTATTGTGTTCACGCATCCAAATGGTATGCATTGCAGCTAGACCAATTTGTTCATTCGCTCTAATGTCTCCTGCAACAAAACAACTGCGAGTGCTTTCTTCAAGGTTGCGTCTACAATCCATTGCATTTAAACCAGTTGTCGGAAGTAAGGGTTTTTTACCAGGGAATTGCGCTCCAACTCGTAAAGTACCATTTTCATTTGTTAAATCTCGCAAGTCTTCTGCGACAGATTTTTCAAAGCCATAAACCTGAGAGGCATCAATGAACGATGTGAGTTGGTTAATTTGTTCTCTGGGCTGTAGTCTACCAAAAACTACTGATGTCATACCAGAGCCACACACTGCACTAGTTCGGACAAAATCAATGCAGCGACGATTAGTTATTCGAGGATCATTTTCAGGTACGTCAATAGGAAAACATGGTGGTGCATAATCGCAAGTTTTCTTGCAATCAACGCCGTCCCATGTTTGCGAACTCACAGAAGGTAAAGCATGATCCAAATCATGATCAAGCCATTGACCCCATTGCATAGTCATATGTGTAATTTGAATATCTTCTGTTATTTCAGTTGTACTGATAATGGATACTGACACTGATCGTGCACTTGGTAAAGTGTAACCATTATATTTGACATTTTTATTCCACCCAGTCGGTTGACTGAATCCATTTTCATAAATAGGATAAAGTATTCTGCGGAAACCAGTCAGAGACGTGCCCCAGGTGGGATAGTCAAAATTATTGCAACTACCATCAATGCTGCGATATTTGTTGTGATAACACATGTCGGAACAATCTTTGGCTTCTCTATGCGCTACACAGCCAGATAATCTAGCTAATATGTCTAAGTGTTGAGGAGATAAGATATGTTCGTATGTGAAAGGTTCCATTGAAGTTACTGTCGATCCTGCTTGAATAAATTCCCGTACTTTATCTAAAGCTCTTTCGTAAATTTCAGCTGCACGTGCTATTTCTCTTGCTGGTGCATTTGGGAATCTAGTCATTCTGTAAAGATCATGATAGTTGACATCCGAACTTTTGTTGCTAAACAGCTGTTTTATGGTTTTTGCAATCGCTTGGTCAACATCTCTTGTTGCTTCTGTAAGTGCTATATTTATGTATTCATCTCCTGGTAATACGTTGTCTTTGACAGTTAAAAATAGCGAAGCAGCATCGCGACCATTTTCATTGAAAACTGTGCACTCGTAATGCCCAGCATCAGTAAGTGTAACGTTATTGATAACTAAACTTCCAATTAGAGTTATGGATACTCTTTCATTTGGTGTTATACGATTTCCATCTTTTCTCCATTCAACAGTTGCTGGTGGATCACTTTCATACTCACAAGGCATTTGCACCGAAGTTTCTTTAAAGGCATCTGTGTCTTCTGGTCGCAATATTATCTTAGGTGGAACGATTTGGAAATTTTCTACTTTCAAAATAGCAGATATTTCAGTAAGACCTTCGGAATTCTCAGCTCTGCAGTGATATAAACCAGCATCATCTTCAGTTGCTTCTATTATAGTCAAATTTCGATTTTCATCTGTAAGTAGTATATTTTCGCTAGGAGGTAAGACCATAGTGTTCCTATACCAAGTCATAACGGGTTTAGGTACTCCTCTGGCTGTACACATAAATTGAGCAGTCTCGCCAACTGCAATAGTTTGATCCGTTGGAACTTTAATGAAGGCGGGAGCGACTATAACAAAAAAGAAAAATAATTATAAAGTAATTAAATAACAGCACATTTTGTAGTAAAAATTTGGTTGTGAATATTTGATTACCCATAACTTCGAAAGTAGCTGACGCCTTTATTTTTCCGTTAATATTCTCTGCTTGACAGGTATACAGTCCTGCATCCTCGTGCTGAATGTCCTCGATAACTATAGAACCATTGTGAAGCATAGAAATTCTTTCGCTTAGTAAAATTCTGTCCCCGTTAAAGTACCAAGAAATGTAGGGATTAGGCTTTCCTTTAGCCACACAATCAAAGCGAGCACTAGGTTGATTAATTTTAATAACCAGATTTCTCGGCAATGTAGTGAATACTGGGAATCCTGAAATAAAACAAATATGATTAATTTCTTGATAATTAAAAAGTACTCGTATTTTATTCTTATGCTATCGAACGCCCGCGACTTCTATTTTCTACGCGAATTCTATCCCTAAAGAGTTAGTTTTTAGGGGTAAGAAACCTTAAATGACATTACTTTTAGTATTTTCCTGGTACCTAGCTAACATTTTTGCTAACCAATGTTTACAAATATTTATTACTTGAAAAATGAAGGATTTTCCGTATAAACTTTCAACCCTTGTTTCACCCACTTTCGACTTAATGGCGACAAAAAATATCCTATAATCTTATTCGTATTTCGTATCTCAAATCGTACCAAGTTTCATGTGAATTCATTCAGAAGTTTCAGCGTGATGCCCGGTCAACAAAAATACGGACATACAGACAGACAAAAAACAAAAAAAAAATGGTTTCAGTACTTATCGATTATATAATGCCCTTCAACAAAAATTTTTAAAATATCTTCAATTTACAGAACTTGACCTGTTACAGTTTTAATATTAGTAGAAGATAGATAAATATATTTTAAATAGGTGGATACTAACCATTGTCGTCTGGTTTACTTTGAATAATCATTCTGGCAGCCTTGGACTTGACTTCTCCAGCTGGATTCTTAGCGGTGCACTCGAAAATTCCGATATCATTTTCATCTGCATTATGAACCATTAAAGTTCCATTACCCATAACTTCGTATCGTGACTTATCATCAGGTATTGCTGCTGAATCACGAAGCCAAACAATCTCAGGTTCTGGTTCTCCAGATGCAGTGCAAGTGAACATAGCGTCTTCCCCAAAGGTGACTATGACGTCTTCAGGGTCCGATTTGATTTCAGGGCGCCCTGAAATAATTGGAGTTTCAAATCTTGCTCTCTATTATCGTAATACCTAGATATTGAAACGTTTTATAGAATACAACGTTTGGATGCATACTTTATATATTAAAGTACAATTAATTGCACCAGTAGATATTAAATTCGTGGATATTACTTTTTCTTTGACACACACCTATTAACTAATTTACGAATATTCTGTGTCATTTCTTTGCATATTCGCTTATTATTAAAAAATATCGAATGATAATTATTATTGTTTTTATATAAACAAGAAATGTAACACACTTGCAAAGACTTAGGTTTACATTTGCGAAATTGTTGTAATTTTTTTTATAAATTTTTGGTTGTAAGAAGGCGTCTTCCAATTCCATGTCTCTATAGGTGTCTATAGATTACCACTGGCTTAAAAAGACGGATTCTGTTCGAAGAGCAGGCGATAAACGCAATAGTTGTCCTTTTAAAGTCATCATTACAATATTTATCCTAACATCCAATTGCCTCGGCGGCGTAATAAATGCGTTTGATTAGCCGTGATAGCGCAGTGGACATGACCTCTGCCTCCCATTCCGAAGGGGGTGGGTTCGAATCCGGTCCAGGGCATGCAACTTTTCAGTTACAATTTTCAGTTGTGGATTTTTAAAAATTAAATATCACGTGTCTCAAAAGGAAAGGGTTTGCTCACAATGAATTTTCTTAATTCTCTGCGTGTGTGAAGTCTGTCAACCCGCATTGGGCCAGCGTAGTGGACTATATTATAACCTAACCTAACCCCTCTGAGAGGAGACCCGAGTTGTGCAGTGAGCCGAATAACCTTTTAACATACAAAATTGTCTTGGGTTATCTTTATTAATATTCAAAGTACTTACGGCAGTGAAAGTCTTTCTCTTTCATAGTAGCAAGGGATGTTCCAGTGGCAGCGGCCGGTTCGTAGCAAGTGGCAGCAATGCTCATATCGCTGTGTTCAGCGAGCATACGAACAAACCAGAGCATGGCACAGTCGCATACAAGGGCGTTACTATCCAAGCGAAGCTTATGCAATTTCGGCATTCCACGGAACGAGCCAGGGGGAATCGTTTTTAAATTGTTGTTGTGTAAATATCTAAAACAAAATTTCATTTTATTTTGTAATATTAGTTATTTGCTTTAAGTTCAAAGATGTTTCGAGTAACTTACAATCGTTCGAGTCGTGGTAGATTAGAGAATGTTTCGGGTTGAATCTGATGTATCTCATTAACATGGAGGTACCTGGAAAGATATAATGAAATTAAAATCAAAAATATTATAATTATTATAACATTGACATCATAATTATCATCACCATCACCATCGTCACCAACGTCATCATCGTTATCAGCCGAAGTCCACCGTTGGACATAAGCCTCTTTTAAAAACTTCCAAACAACATGGTTTTATGGCTTCCTTCAGCCCGTTCAATATTTTGAATCCCCACTAGGTGTGGTCCTAGTGGGGAGTTAACCAGCACATCTCTTTACGGTGCGGGGTCACCATTTCAGTACCTTGGTACTAACAAACTCCATATAAAAAATACTTTAAACCAGGTCAATTATTAGGTAGCTACTTTGTGTTGCACAAAGTAGAAACGCTTACCGCTAAGACACCAATAACACGTTATACCTCAATAAGTTGCTGCTTACTCTTAAAAAATGTGCATTTGCAAAACTATTTTGAACGTCATAAATCGACCGACGTATCGACGGCAGTCAACGGTAGTCAACGGCAGTTGGCGACTGCTGTCAACTGCCGCCAACTGCAACAGAACTTTAGCCGCTAATATTACACGAAATAGCACAGAGAGAGTGTGTTAAGTATCGTTGGCAACGTGCTGCTCGTGTAAATGAGTGTAAAACCATAAATAACCTTAAGTATATGTTGCCACTGATGATCTATGATTTCGAGACCTGGTCGCTAACTATGGGTCTCATAAGAAGGTTCAGAGTCACACAGCGGGGATGATCTATGGACCTACTAAAGCGTTTTTGAAAAACTTACCAATAGAGGCCACGTTTTTTTGATATATTTAATCCTCGTATTCCCACGGGAATGAGAACTACGCGGGCGCAACTGCGAGGCGGCGGCTAGTCTTTACTATAAGATTATAATATATGGCATACAAACGTTCTTATAAGGCAGGGAATTTTGAAGAGTTCCAAGTAGGTAGGTACATCTCGCCTTTGTTTTAAAGAGCTTTATCCCAGTAATAGGTTTCTCGCGCAGGATAAGGAGTTCTAATGTATTTGTCAGATACAAATATATTTGTGAAGCATTCTACCTGAATATTCGTCAATCTGTTAGTCAGTAAGTGTTAATATTAAGCTATTGCATAGCTTTTATTGCGGGCTTTGAGCGCGGCGACTAAATCAAAAAATTCCGTAACGAAAATAAATCTAACACCCAAGCCGTGCATCAAGTTTCGTCGTCGAAAACGTCGGGAGTAAGGAGAAGGGTATCGTTATCAGTATTTTTGTACATTAAATAAGGGTATAAAGTGCTAATTTAATCTACGAAACCCTACAATGCGCGAGGCTCGACACGCACTTTTTTTTATATCGCAAGTGTCTTGACAGACAGACAGACAATCTTTAAAGGGATCCGGTTTTTTATTTTACAGTACGGAACCCTAATTGGAGGCAACATTTTGTACTTACAATTGTTCCAAATGAGCCATGCCGTGAAATACATCAGATTCGATGTGTTGGATGCGGTTGCGATACAGGTACAGGTATTTGAGGCGTCGCAACCCGTGGAAAGCGCCCGACCGCAGTTCAGACAACTGGTTGTCGTTCAGAAGGAGTGACCTCAACCGGTGAAGATGGCTGAACACGCTCGGTGCGATATCGTAGATACGATTAAATCGCAGATCTCTGAAACAAAATAAATAACACTGTTACTTTTCTACATTGACATAGACCGCGTAGTTGCCGTTCCCGTGTAATTCGGGGATAAAATATAGCCTATAACACTCACAAATAACGTAACTTTCTAGTAGTAAAAGAATTTTCAAAGTCAAAGTCAAAATTAATTTATTTCAAATAGGCTTTTTTTTAAATAAAAGAATATTAGCCATATTTTTTATAATATGACCAATATTCCCATTCCCCTCCAACTACTCGGGAAAGACTGTGCTATGGTGCGTGGGTACGACAATAGACCAACAGGGTGAGGATTGAACCACTACCCCTCGGTGATGAGTCCAACCGCTCTTACCGTTGAGCTATTGAGGCTTAGTTTAAAAGCTCTATTGAAACGTCAGGTAATAATATTAAACTTGAGATAATGGTGATAATAATCATTCGAAAACTTAAAATTAAAGTTACGGGGGTTCCAAACGCGCCTTGGTCCACGAAGAGCCCACAACAAACTCAGCCAAGGTTCATTTTTCCAGTCAGTCAGTCAAAATCAGTCCAGTAGATTTATCTTTAAAAAATCAACCGACGAAAAACGGAGAGGTTATAACGTGTAGGTATATAATAATGTATGAACACTCGTAACTTTTTGCTGAGTGGTTCGTTAGGATTATATTCTTTAAGGAAAAATAATTAAAAATGACTTGACATGTTTAAAATAAAATGAATATTTTCAGTGAAAGAATATTTCTTTTGTAAATAGATTTAATTGTGTCCCTTATATCGCATCCTTGTGCCAGTTGCAAAAACTCGTGGATTTTTTTTCGTTTAAAAAAATTAGTTATGTAGTTCGGTTCCTATTAGTGGACTCATCGATCGTAGATCGTTAGATGGGCCCCGAAGCGTCGCGGAATTGACATTGGTTTCGCAAATACTTACGCATGAAAAGTACCACCTTTCTCTATATTCGTGTTGCAGCTTGTGTTTTTACACTTCCAAAATGAACACGAAGGCATACTTATTAAGGGATTAAACAAGAGAGAACAGTAAAATATTTTTTGCGCATGCGCTTGTTGCGTACTAAGATAAGATGTGCGTGCACGTCTTTGAGTAATGACATAACATTGAGCGTTCTTTAATATGGAGAGGCCCATCTAACGATTTATATCGATGAGTGGACTTGTCAACACCTTGAAGTTATGGGAAATACTCCGCAACATCCTGTATAAGTATAAATACAGAAAGGTGACCTTTTTGAATCTTGGGAAAAAAGAGTGTACTACATGTTTCTTCATCCTAACTATCCATCCCCCATCCCTTCATATCACTCAAATACTATGTACTTTCCCAATGTATGCATGCATGCACGGAAAGCATAATGCTAGCCACAAAAAGGTCAATTATTCTCACGTTTCTGTAGCACCCACGGCTATAATTGATCGTGTGTTGGTCACTGCGTCCATGACTTGTATAGTATGCCGCGTGGGTACTGCCGTTTGCTTTTCAGAAACGTGAGAATAATTGACCGTCAATGGCGACCTTTATGTCAGAATTGAGAAACTTGAGGTGACAACATACCTACTTTTCCAAACATCAAGAAATTACCCGGGAAAAATCACTCGCCTTCCTCTGAAGTTGCTAGGCAAGTCAGAATCGTTTAAATAACAAAAGCTAATAAAATGATATTAATTAAATTTCACCGTTATTTAGAGAAATTTAGAAAATTCCATCTGTTTAACTAAATGAAGGAAAAGCATGACGGGCTGTCAAATATAAGGTTAACTTTCATTTATAAAATGTTTTATCTAATATTATAAAGAGGTAAAGTTTATGATATTGTAAGTTTATAATATATATTTATGGGATGTATTGAATCGATTTTAAAAATTCTTTCAGCAATAGAAAGCTACGTTATTTCTGAGGATCATAGGCTTTTACCCCGTATTCCAACGGGAAGAGAAACTACGCGGGTGAAACCGAGGGAGCGTCAGCTAGTAATAATTAAGTAATGAAACATCGGCTTTTTAGGGTTCCGGAGTCCACAAGGAACCCTTATACTTTCACCATGTCCGTCTGTCTCTTCGTCCGTCCGTCCACCCGTCCGTCTCTTTGTCTGATTAAGGAAAGCTATAATGTAACATGAATATGTACTCGTAGGTACATTAAACATGTGAAAGAAGTCGTAAAATCATATGTTGAATGATTTTTTTTTCCATTATCTCGTAGTATGGGGTCTTGGTTTATGGCAGGTCATTGAAAGATATGAGGGGTCTACAACCACTATTTTTCGAGATCCTTTTGTAAAATATTTTAAGAGCTAATTTTTGTGAGAGTCAAGTGTCCGCCTCTACCAGCTGCACTGTTATTTATGAACATGTGAAACTCACAGAAATAGTATGTATAATGAAATAAGAAAGAAAACTATTACATCTATGTAGCAATTGCCATTTAAAGATATATAGTCAACCAACTTAAAAAACCTACTCGGGACACGGAATTTGCACACAAACGATGTCAATCTATACTAATATTATAAAGCTGAAGAGTTTGTTTGTTTGTTTGATTGAACGCGCTAATCTCAGGAACTACTGGTCCGATTTGACTACTCGTACTTACTATCCTCGTCTTCCTACGGGAACGGGAACCACGCGGGTAAAACCGCGCGGCGTCAGCTAGTTAATTATAAAAAGTTGTCAGCAAGATAACTCAGAGGCTGTTAGAACAGCAGGCTATTCAATATCTTTGTCGTACGCCTGTTGAAATATACGAAATTGAGATTCCATGTGAAAATGTCATCCGGTGCTTACTAGTGAATATCACGCAGTAGGTAATTGACATTTTGTCCATTGATTTGATGTTTATTTTAATAAAGACCAAAATAGTGAATATATATTTCAGGTGGACTGAAAAGATGACATTTGACATGAGTATGTATATTCCTTATGTATATAAATACGATATAAAGAAAATAAAAAAAATATATTTGTTACAAAGTGCAAGCTGAGGATGTTTTTTTTTGTCGTCTATCCCACTGTATGGGGTATCACTGTCGGTATTTTTGTGCATAAAATGACGTATAGTGTTAATTTATTCTACGAGGCCTTATAAGTCCCGCACGTTGATATTGCGACTGGCGGCCATCTTGGTGACGTAGTCGACATCGCACCGCCAGTACCGTTCGCAAAGTCAGCACGCGCTTACGAGTAATTGTTGTAGCTTTTTGTTTTTGTTATATTTGATGGCCTCCGTGGCGCAGTGGTATGCGCGGTGGATTTACTAAACGGAGGTCCTGGGTTCGATCCCCAGCTGGGCAGATTGAGATTTTCTTAATTTGTCCAGGTCAGGCTGGAGGCTTCGGACGTGGCTAGTTACCACCCTACCGGCAAAGACGTACCGCCAAGCGATTTAGCGTTCCGGTACGATGCCGTGTAGAAACCGAAAGGGGTGTGGATTTTCATCCTCCTCCTAACAAGTTAGCCCGCTTCCATCTTAGACTGCATTATCACTTACCATCAGGTGAGATTGTAGTCAAGGGCTAACTTGTAAAGAATAAAAAAAAAATCTTGTTTTATCGTTAATGTTAAGTTTTGTTACCTGTCACTCGTTAAAATGTGTAAGAAATTAATAAACAGTCGTGCTCGTGAAATGATAATTAAAGTGGACAATTATTTTGTAAAAGAGAAAGAGAACTTTAACTCTATTCAAAATATAAACTGCGTTTTAAAAGTCCAACAAAGTAACAATATAAATACTTATAGAAATATCATCATTATCAACCCATATTCGGCTCACTGCTGAGCCCGAGTCTCCTCTAAGAATGTGAGGGGTTAGGCCAATACCACGCTGGCCCAATGCGGATTGGCAGACTTCACACACTTAGAGAATTTAGAAAATTCTCTGGTATGCAGGTTTCCTCACGATGTTTTTCCTTCACCGTTTGAGACACGTGATATTTAATTTCTTTAAATACATACAATTGAAAACTTGTAGGTGAATGCCCCTGGACCGGATCCGAACCCACACCCTCCGAAATTGGAAGCAGAGGTCATATCCTAGGCTATCACGGCATTTATAGAAATATAAGAAGATTTATATTTCTTAGTTTAGTTAGTTAGTTTAGTTATAAGAAGATTTCATTTTTAGATTATATTTATTTTTATTTTAACACATTTCTTTGCTAGCTATCCTTTTGTGCGACGGATGACGTCACGCAGCTGCTATTGTGACAAGGTTCCATCGCAACACCAACGTGGCTTATACACTGCGCGTGGCCCGACAGGCATTTGGCCAGATTTTTTTAAATAGTGCCATGTTTCGTTTTTACATATATAAAATATATTTGGTACAATTTAAATCTTACTGGTACACATTATTATATTTGATTGTATTGACGGACTAACTGGTAACTAGACTATGCAAGAGGCCTATGTCCAGCAGTAGATGTCTTTCGTGGACGTGGATAATGATAATGATGATGAATGTCCGTTACTAGCACTCTGCACTTTAATAGAAAGCTATTTTGTATATATGATTATGTATGTATGTAGCTGCTACGTCAATATCAAATAACTCATTTTCTGAATGTAGAACCTCGAGAACAAAGTATGTGATCGACTACATTGTACGTGCAGATATTGCAAAGGGCGTACGGTAGGTAAACCCAGTTCATAGTAATGTCAATGTCTAATAATACAAAATATTTGCTTTCCCTCATTTCCCAGAGTTTCCTAATAAAATGAATATTTTCTGCAACATAATATTTAATAATATTCGATGAAAAATTGCATTTTTGTAAGAAAATTTCATTTTATAAGAAGACTCGAGTGGGGTAGGTTATTTTGTGGTAGGATTTTACTATTCCAAGATACGGATAAATAAAATTCAATGCAAATTAAAGCAAATGAATATTGAGTTTACAAGACAATATTACATATTTTGCTTCCGAGACATCCATATTCGTACTCGTGTACTTATTGTATTCTATATATGTATGTACGTATTGTATGGATTGTATGTATGTATGTACTTATTATAAATTCTAAAGTTATCTCCTACCTTTACTTTCTTATATTTAAACTTTGATATACATATCATTCGTCATTATCATCATTTACAACCCATATTCGATTCACTCACTCACTCACTTTTGAGCTCGAGTCGAGTCGAGTGGTGCATTCGCCGAACCGAATTCGAACCCACACCCTCCGGAATCGGAGGCAGAGGGCTATCATATCCACAGGGCTATCACGGCTCTCTTTTGAATTTTGTTTAGTAAGCAATAAAATTATAGTAAAAAGATATCACGTGACTTAAGAATCACTAACAATAGCTAGTTGGTGAATTTCGTATCCACTAAAGTTACTCAAAGTTAGTGAATAGCTGGTATCAACAAGAATTAAATGTGATGTATGTCTACTAAAAATATATATACGGACGAATTGAGAAACCTCCTCCTTTTTTGAAGTCGCTTAAAAAGACGGTAATCAAAGCTAGTAGCTATCGTAACCGAGCGCTATTTATTGAGAAATTTGATTTACGAGTATCTCTGGCTTATACCCCTGTTGGGGACCGTAACAACAAAGTAAAAAATTGCAAGAAGGAAGTCAAAGTGCCTGTTTGTGGTGTCACAGATAGGTCGTATGAAATCTCCTGAAGTGATCGTCCTACTAGCAGAATCCGCTATTGACTATAGTCATTTAATAATACTAGCAGACGCCCGCGACTTCGTCTGCGTGGAATTTAGTTTTTCACAAATCCCTCGGAAACCATGGATTTTTCCGGGATAAAAAGTAGTCTATGTGTTAATCCAGGCTATAATATATTTTAATACCAAATTTCAGCTAATTCGGTTCAGTAGTTGAGGCGTGAAAGAGTAACAAACATTCATATCATCAAAATCATCAGTTTTCGCAAATCTCAGGAAACCATGGATTTTTCCGGGATAAAAAGTAGCATATGTGTTAATCCAGATTAAAATCTATTTCCATTCCAAATTTCATCTAAATCGCTTCAGTAGTAGCGGCGTTATAGAGTAACAAACATTCAAACATCCATACAAACTTTTGCGTTTATAATATTAAGTAGGATTTACATCCGAACTTTGAGCAGTTGAAAGACTGCCATAGTAGCCTTTTAAGTCTATAGAGCTAGAACTTCCCGAGAATTAAACATTGGGTTCTTGTTTATATCTCAAAGCGATAAACACTTCCTTAGCGTGAGTTATGAGTTAGGGTTCAGTACTAATAAGGCAACCTAAGAACGCAGCTTTTACTATACGCAGTACAAATACATTCTTTAAATTACATTTGGTAAAAAAAAATCTGGCCAAGTGCGTATAGGGCCACGCGCAGTGTAGGGTTCCGTAGTTTATATTAGCACTTTAATCCCTTATATTATAATGCACTAATATACAGATAACGAATAGCCACATCATGAGTGAGACGATAAAAAATTCATCCTAACTTAAAAAGGTGAGTTTGGGAAGTAAAGAATTTTTTTTTAATTTCTTTCGAACATTTTATTGATTGACAAAACTACGTCAGCGTTAAAACGCTACGAATAATTTTTAACCGACTTTCAAAAAGGAGGAGGTTCTACGTTCGGCTGTATGTATGTTTTTTTTATGTATGTCCGTCCGTCATTTATGCACCGATTTTGAAAAATTCTTTTTTGTTTTGAAGGGTTTCATTCCAGGGTGGTCCCATTTTTTTCATGTAAGGATCTGATGATGGCATCTTGGAGAAATTGAGGGGAACTTTCGAAAATTGTAGGAACGGATAGTGCATTAAACTAAAAAGTAAAAAATAACATCTTACCTATGTGCTACCTTCTGATCAGTTTGAAGGCGGTGCCAATCCAGTGTTGTGTTTTAATTAAAACTGGTTCTGAAAGTACTACAGAAATTTTGTTAACGGGTTTAATTAAAACATTACTGGCTTGGCACCACCTTCAAACTGATCAGAAGGTAGCACATAGGTTAGATGTTATTTTTTGCTTTTTACTTTAAGTTAATTTATAAGTTGGAAGTCGGTTGATTTTTTTTATTAAATTTTTTTAAATACTTTGTTACGTTTTAAATTAATTTGTCAATATTATTTTCTGTATGTTGGCAGCCTAAGGAAGTAAAGAATTACTGTGTCGTTGATTGTTTGTCGAAATGCTGACTCGTGGTCGTGTCGACAAGAGGGTCATGGGTTACTGGAATTTTTCGGCGTGGTCAACAAATAACTACTTTGTAACGAATGTTTATGAGTAGCATTGAATTACAGCCTAAGTCAGGCAGTACCTAGGTCATACAGTTGTGCCAATAAGTTTGCTATTCATTTATTATTTTCCGCCTTAACCGATCTGGGCGAAATTTGACACACGGCACACGGTAATCCTGGAAAATTTGTTTTATTTAGGAAATCAAAAAGTTCCCGTTGGATCTTTAAATGTTAAACAAATGTTGACTACATTTGTTTAACATTTAAAGATCCAACGGGAATTCTCAAAAAACATGTGTAATCTCTTTAGATAAATATTATATGATTTGGTTTAGATTATAAGAAAATATTATTGAGTAGGCAGGTAAATAGTATGTATATTGTGATAACTATAGCCTTCGTGCGAAGCAAGGCCTAGTCACTACTCTATAAATACTGTAATGTCGTGAGAAAGTGAAGCCTGTAAATGTTTTTCGTTTGTCTGTCTGTTTGTCGGAGTTTATCTCTGAAATTACTGAACCGATTTTAACGGGATTTTCACCAGAAGACAGAGGAAGGTTATTGAGCAACCAGTTCCAACCCGAGTTCCCGCGGAATAAAACTGAATTTCATGTGCGAATTAAGTGTGTTTTTTTAATATTAGGGACCTCTTTAATCCAGCCCTTACAGTAGTATCGCTGTAACAATGGAGTAACTTCTCCCGTTTTCCCAACATTTCCATTTACTGCTCTGCTCTTATTGATCGTAACATGATGAAAAGTATACTATAAGCTGTCCAGGAGTATGAAGAATAATTGTGCCAAGTTCGTTAAAATCCGTCGAGTAGTTTATATTTCTATAACGAACATACAGACAGACAGACAGACAGATTGCATTTTTGGCATTAGAATCGAGCACTAATCACCCCCTGATAGTTATTTTGGAAATATATTTAATGTACAGAATTGACGTCTCTACAGATTTATAAGTATAGATAGATAGTGTAGAACCTTAGCGGATGGTTGTACATAGGCACGCAAGCTTACAATGAATAGTGCCAAAACTGCTGATCCGTCTTTCGCGCCTTATCTCTGAAACCAAACACTTATCGTTCTCACGGGAACCGAGGCGCGTAGCTCTGGTTCATTACGAATACGTTCTAAGCTTCCATAGAATGAAACTAAAACAGCAATGAGCATTGACCGTTGATTGAGAAATCAGTCAACATTACCACCACGACCACGGTACACGCTCACACAACTCAAGAAAATCAAATCATGAAGCTTTTGTCAAGATTAAGTGTCTTTGGGAATAGTTTTTGTGACATCCTCTCTGTATCATTTTATTACATAATGGTTCAGACTAGATGTACCAGTAACTGTTCTCATTATCATCTCACCTGGTTGAAGACGTAAATTAAAGAGGTTTTTGTAATGTCTGAACATCAGTATTGCCGCAGCAGTTACTTGAGAATAGTTTTTGAGTATACACTTGCTATTTAGGTGTTTGGACCGTGGTGGCTGTAACTAATTGGGACTTTTGAGATGTCTCCTCCGTATGATTCTACGTGTCTGTAACTGCTCTCATTATCGTCTCGTCTCGTTTTAGGTAGCAGGTTTCAAGGATCCATCATAGTTATTTAAGTATGAAAAATAATGTATTGGTATTTTCTACAGGATACCATGAGGAATCGTGTCTCCAGTCACCAGATCCTTAGCTTCGATAGAGTCCCTTAAAGTTAAGTATCTATTTGAATAATTGATACACCACCTAATTATTTAACAAAAAATAAAGGAGGTGGTCCATTTCAGGTCCACTCTTGTACCCCGTATCATTAAAATTTAAAAAATACAAGGATCTTATTAACATTTATTAAAGTGAATAAATGTAACTAAATAAAAAGAAATAAATAAAATTAAAACTCAAGTTTTTGAGTTATACCAAGATGGCGCCTCTAATGCTACTATGATATGACAATTGAAATCAAATGTCAAATCGATTACTGCATTGAAAACGTCATCAATCCGCCATTACTACCCTTATTAGTGTTGCATTTCTTGGAAGATATTGAATATTATTTCGAAAGAATTAAAGTAAATTCGTAGATTTGTATAATCAAAAATAGTTTAAAAAAAAAATTTTTTATTTCCGCTAGGGTACAATGACTAGACCTGGGCTCAATACAATTTTGGACCATCTCCTTTGACTAGTTTTGAAAAATCCTAAGGGTGACCAAGTTATATGTTTTTTTGGATTTTTCGATTTGAGTCAGTTTTTGCTGTAGCCGCTGTAATTAGGATTTTAAAGATCCGATTTCTGTTAAACATTACGGATTAAATTACCAATGTATTGTGATATTATGTTTATAAATAATGTTATATGTTTTGTAGAAGAAACTATAAGTGCAATCTCTGCTTCTTTTCTGTGTAGTTACAAAGTTGCTAGTATTGTGTGTCTTTTCTAGATGAAACCTGGATTCCGGAAACCCGGATGTCCAGAGCTACGCAACTGGGAGAAGGACTTCGTTGAGTTCGGAAGCAAGCCGCCGCAGGACGACGGAGGTGCTCCCATTATATGATCCTGAAGAAGGAAAGGGGAGAAAGGTATGTAGTACTTATTATAAATTTTAGAAAATGATGGGCTTTGTATCTCGATACCTTTTGTAATATGATCTAATTATTTGTAGTTGTATATTATAAAAAGGAAAGATGTGATTGTATGTCTGTTTGTTTGTTTGTTTGTATATAATGAATAGTCTCCGAATATACTAAACCGATTTGAAAAATTATTTCACTGTTGGGAAACTACATCCCTGGGTGCTATAGGCTACATGATATTTTCAAAAGGATTAGGGATCCTTCCTAAAACTCCAATAATGTTACCTAAGGTGTACAAAAATTACCTAAATATTGTTTACGAGTACATCGCGTGCGCTGCAAAAACTATTGATGTTAGAATAAAATAATATACAAATTGTAACTTTGCAGAACACATCATTTTCTACAAAAAATGACTATTACAGTCACGACACATTAAGTGTTCGTTTATTTAAAAAAAAATGGAAATGCCGCCGTTAGAAAAGGCTCTTTATTTGTATCTTGGTATTATTTCTTTTCAAAAAAAACTTCAAATTAAAGGATGCTTCAATACTTTTGCTTAACTTTTTGAATTATTCAATTCGAGGACGTTTAACGGCTTCCGTGGCGCAGTGGTATGCGCGGTGGATTTACAAAATGGACGTTCTGGGTTCGATCCCCGGCTGGGCCGTAGCTAGTTACCACCTTACCGACAAAGACGTACCGCCAAGCACTTCGGTACGATGTCATGTAGATAAGGGGTGTGGATTTTCATCCTCCTCGTCAGAAGTTAGTCCGCTTCTATCTTAGACTGCATCATCACTTACCATAAGGTGAGATTATAGTCAAGGTCTAACTAGTAAATAATAAATAAATAAATATACTTAAACAACACACATCACTATCTAGCCCCAAAGTAAGCATACAGAGTAGCTTGTGTTATGGGTGCTAAGATAGTTGATATTATAATATTAATATACAATTATATACTACATGTAAATATTTATATAAAGTATAAATACACACAGACACTGGAAAACACCCATGCTTTCCAATGCAACCCATGGCCGTAGATGCAAAAAGCAGGGTCACTACCCACTGCGCCACGCGGCCGTCAAATAAATAAATAAGAAAAAATAGTTCCATTCAAAATATATCAAAAGTTTAAAAATTTGAATATTAGAAAACAGTTGTGTAGTTGCCGCCCAACTCAAGAACGGCTGAACCGATATGGCTGAAAATTGGTGAGGAGATAGCTCAGAAGCAGGAGACGGACATAGGATACTTAGGGTAGGGGTAGGGTAAGGGTAGGGTAGGGGATAGGTTAGGGGTAGGTTAGGGGTAGGGTAGGGGTAGGGTAGGGGCGAGGTAGGGGTAGCGTAAAGGCAGGGGTAGGGTAGGGGTGTAGAGGTAGGATAGGGTAGGGTAGGGGTAGGGTAGGGTAGTGTAGCTTGGGTAGGAGTAGGGCAGGTGTAGGGTGGGCGTAGGCTATGGTAGGGGGAGAGTAGAATAGTATAGTATAGGGGTAGGGAATGATAAAAGCTATACTTATAATAAAACTGTTACTGATAGACAAAATTACTTTAGAGTCATCATCATCATCATCATCATCATCTCCTTACCCTTATCCCACTTAAGTGGGGTCGGAAAAATATGTCAATCTTTTCCATTCATCTCTATTACTCGTCAACTCATGATCCACTCCTTTTACACACATGTCCTCTTTCACACAATCCAACCATCTCTTCTTTGGCCTTCCTCTCCTCTTATGACCTTCCACTTGCACATTCAACATTTTTCTAGTAATATGACTTTCCTCTCTATGCATTACATGTCCATACCAAGCTAACCTTCTACTCCTCAATTTTTCTGTCACTGGCGCCACCTTCAGACTTCCTCTTATATACTCATTTCTTATTTTATCTATTCTTGTCACCCCACACATCCATCTCAACATACGCATTTCGTTCACATGCATACGTTTACTATCCGTCCCTTCACCGCCCAACATTCTGATCCATACAGCACGACAGGTCTTACAACCGTATTGATTACTTTAGAGTAATACTAAATAAAAGTATAAAACTTTTATTTAAACGCTCTAAAAAGAAGAAAATATTTTTTCTTTAAAAATTTTGACTATCAACTTATAACCTCACTATATATATAATAATAATAATAATAAATGATTTATTTAGCTGAGTACACAAACAATATAAATATAAAAAAGGAAATAAAAACACAAAAACATAAGACTAGATTAAAATTAAACAAAAATTTTCAGAAAGAGACCACACACCTTGAATGGTGACTTTGCAAAGCTTGGCTCCATGGTGAGCGGTCTCTTCTAATTGTTATTAATCTAACTCATATACCACTAGATACAATATTACATCAGCTAAAAAGGTTGCTGCCTCAGCATAATGCTACAGTGTTTGCTGCAAAGCTGGTATTCTGGCGCAACCTTAGGTGGCGTCACGACTCGATGGGACAACGGTTGGATACCGAGATGATTAAAAGCATAAACATTATATAAAATATCTAATAATACTACATGTAATATAGCAAATGCAATTTATAAAATAAAAAACGATAACCTAAAAAGAAATTAAATAAAATAAAATGTAATCCATTCCAATATGAAAAAAAAAGTTTAAAGAAATAAAACCAAACAGTTTCACCATGTCAAATTCTTGTAAAATATCTTGTTTTAGATTTCGACTACAACAAACGTGCAACAAACTACGTCATCGCCGAACGATTCTGAACGGCGTAAACACGTGACTCAGTACAAGCTCCCCTCTACAATCTCCATATAAAGGCACGCGCTGCAGCGGCTGGGGCGGGATTCCGATCTTGGCAGCCGACCCGTGCGGTCGTCTTTCTGGCCTCCTCAGGCATTCGATCTCACGGTGGCGGTCACCAAAATCAGGGATTTCTCGGAATTCCATTCCGATAATTTAAATCAAGTCAGACCTAGTTTTGGTCTTGGTCACCGTTCCGTTCAGTATTTTGTGCTTCGTTGTTTTAGCGTAGTAAAGTGGTTCCAGCCCGTGAGTACACTAGAATAAGACTAGGTACACCCACGTCACCTAAAGGCGTGAACCCATGAGGGTCATATAGTAGGTACACACCTCCCCGCCTCGGTGGGGAGGCCCAGTTAGCTCCGGGGTCCACTATGGACCCCAATTCCGTTCCCCCGCCTTACTTGGAGGCCCTCTTCAAGGACCTCCGAGAAAAAATTCCAGGTTATCTGGAAAGTTTCATGTCCTCGCAACCGGTTGCGTTGACAAGCCAGGTAGGCAGTCGTCCCCTTCCGGGAACCTCGCAAGGAGTAGATCCCGCCCATGATTATCAGGGATAAAGACGCATGGGCGACGAAAATAGTCCCCATGCTAATAAAGGACCAACGTCCTATCCCAACCGCCAATCTTATGGTGTTCGGTATTCGCGCGGTGTGTGTTACCTCTGACGAGCATAGGCACCTAACTTCACTATTGCGGTCAAACGCAATAGGTTATTATACTTACGCTCTCCGCGAAGAGCGGGTCCTCCGCGTGGTAATCCGCGGTCTTCCGAAGGAGCTCAATACCGAGCAAATTAAAGCCGACCTCGTCGCACGAGGTCCACCGAATGTACCGCACGCGTACATTGGAGCCCCTTGACCTCGTTCTTACAATCCTTGACCTCTTTCCAGAGGGTAAGAGGATATCCAACCTCAGGGCCATCTGCAACCTCTCTGGCCTCTCCTTCGAGAAGCCAAATAACAGAGGCCAAATCGGCCAATGTCACCGATGCCAGTTATATGGACACAGCCAAAAAAACTGCTTCGCCCGTCCCAGGTGCGTAAAGTGCCTGGGAGACCACGGCACATAGATTGTCCCCGCAAGGAGTGGTTTGCTGAAGTGCCCCCAAACTGCATGCATGCTGCATGTGTCCCGCAAACTATCACGGATATCTGAAGGCCCCACAGCCAGGCAAGCGAAGGGGTAGGGCAGCGGGTCGTAAACCTGCGGCAAAAAAACCCGCCCAACAGTTTGTGCCTGCGCCGGTGCCTACCACCAATGCATGGTGCAATCCTCAAAATAGAGCGCCTAACCCTCCCACAGCGGCACCGGCTTTCCCGGTCGCTTCTCAGCCCCCGAAGGCTGCCCCCGCGGCCCCCATCAATCCCACGGCCTTTCAGGCCTTATCAACAAATGATAACCAGAAGACCTTTGAACGCATTTAGCATGAAGGAATTCGATCTCTTCATTGCAAAATGCAAAGTAGACCCATGTACGGCTCACCTCGAGCACAGCAGCATGCTCCGCGCGATGGAGAACTTTAAAAATTTCCTAAATGGCGCACAACGGTAGGGTAAAACCGCGTTCAGTGACTGTCGGCTTTTACAACGCAGACGGGCTCACCGATAACATACTCGGGGTCATGATAAACATTTACTAGAGAGTGACATTCAGACACTCCTCTCTTTAAGCGACTCCGTCATCCTAGCCGGTGACTTCAATGCTAAACATACAAGCTGGCTTAACGCTTACAATAACTAGAGGCAATACTCTAAGAAGACTAACTGACTGTGACGACGCCAATTTCATTTTGGTCACCCCTGACAAACCAACACGTTACCCGAGACTGACTGACAGACAAAACCAAACTCCGAGCGTACTGGATCTGGCCCTTCTAAAGAACATCGCTCTTGAAGCGAGTTCATTGGAGGTGTTTTCGGATATAGTCTCAGACTCGGACGACCGACCAGTCATACTCCAGCTTGGCCCCCCGCCCTCCACGACCCGCCCGACCAAAACTATAATTAATTACGTGAGACTGTCTGAGCGTCTCAAGTCCATGGCTTCACAGCACCTAGACCAAATTCCTGACGAGATAGGGACGTTAGCCGAAGCGCTCGCAGCTTCTTCGAACCTAAACGGTCATATTCGCGAAGCAATAAAAGATTGCACTAAGGTAGTCCCTGCTACGGGTCCTATATACAAATAGAAAATCCCAGCAAAGACGCTATGACTCTGAACCAACACGACAAAACGCGAGTCAACTCTGGACTCTCCAAAGACGGTGCAAGTGTCGCTTGCGCTGGCGTTATGACAGACAATGGGACGACCGGCTGAGAGAGCTCGCACGTAGCATTCTACGACGTGGCGAGACATCTCAAAGTCCACCGTCTCGCGGCCATCCCACCTCTCAAACGCGCTGGCCTTTTGAACGCGATCGAGGACATCGACAGACACTTGTAAAATCACACGCGAAGAAAGTGAAGTCCGAACTCACTTTTATTTATTTTTGGGCGCCATTTTGAAAACTTATATAGTCATTGAGTTCGTCAGTTGGTAATATGAACAATTATAATTATACCTTCTACTTTTTACCTGTTGCCTAAAATATAAGACTTAAACAAGCTACAAATGGCTTACTTGTAACTTTCCGTTAATACTTTTGAGGGGTAGTAATCTATCATATTTTGTACACAGTGCATTTGTTTGTACAGTTGAATTTTTAACTGCATATTTCGTAGCAGCTGCATAATGTCACGTATTTTCGAAGTACAAATTAAGCTATATCTTTATTTTTTTCATTTTAAGTTTATTTATTCTGGCAAATATATCGTTCAAGTAGGATTAATTTATACAGAGTGCTGGGGAGTATTTACCATAACTTCAAGGTATTGACGAGACCACATTTAGGAACCGAACTGCATAACTATTATTTTATTAACTAAAAAATAAAGTATCTATGTTTTCATACAAAGTAATTCAAATAATTCCGACTATACACATAACACACGCCTTTATCTATCGCTGTATTTTAATCAATGAATAAGTTTGGCTACGTCATTATTATAAGGATGCGTATAAGGGACACATTTTAAGATCTATTTACAAAAGAAATATTGTGTACTCCGAAAATATTCATTTTAGTAACATGTTCCTTGTACATTTTGAAGTAATTTTTGTTAAAGAATATAACCCTAGAGTTATGGGAAATACTCCCGAACAACCTGTGTCCCTAGCGGGAGTTTTCAATATTTTCATACTGTTACCATCACGTTGACGCAAATTTATATGGAATTGAACAGTTGTGCAGTAGTGCCACTAGATGGCGCTGTTTCAATTCCTTAGAAATTCGCGTTTACGTTACGTGACAGTAACAGTACAAACTGCCACTAGGCCCTCTGTATCACTCGTAAAACTAATTAAAAAGTGATTTGAAGTCTATATGTAATTCGATTCCACTCACTTCCTTAAAAGATAAATAACGTAGGTAGATACGAATATTAGTAGTGGACCAACTTTGTTAAACTGGTGTCGTAACTTAGACAAATCTTGAAAACGTCGCTAATAGCACAGAAAAACCAGTAATTTGTTCAGAAGTGTAAAAACTATATATACATAATTATATAATGGAATTAAAGACAAAATTTTATATGTGTGCTCTCAGTGTTGTAGCCTATTATTCGGTATACAATTTTCATTGCTCGTATCTGATTATAGAGACAAGCAGGTGGTTCACCTAATATTAGTTGAAAACCACAGCCTGTAACAGAATACTATTTCACCTTGCAGGGCACACTCGCAACCAACATGATCAAATGATCAAATGCCCTGCGTTCGTTAACCAGATGTACAGGTTTTTTTTTTTTTTATTCAATTTTAAACAATTTTTTTTAATTCTTTACAAGTTAGCCCTTGACTACAATCTCACCTGATGGTAAGTGATGATACAGTCTAAGATGGAAGCGGGCTAACTCTACACGGCATCGTACCGGAACGGTAATCGCTTGGCGTTACGTCTTTGCCGGTAGGGTGGTAACTAGCCACGGCCGAAGCCTCCCACCAGCCAGACCAATGTCAATCAAATCAATGTCAATCAATCCTTGTGTGCCAGTAATATTACCGGCAACTATTTGAACCGAAACACAACAATAGATATCTCTGCATGGCTTTAGAAGTAAGCGTGGCGATAGCATTTCCTCGGAAGAAATCTATCTCAAACTTCTTTTGCTAAAATGTTTCAAATGTTAAATTAAACTAAGGGCAATAGGCGAGCACAGTATCATGCTCCGCGCGATAGAGGAATATAAAGATTTTTTAAATGGCTCACAACGGTAGATTAAAACCGCATTCCCTGACTGTCGGCTTCTTCAACGCAGACGGGCTTTTCGATAAAATACTCGCGGGCAGCGAATGGGTATACGTGTGTACACTGTACATGTAAAGTGGGGATGAATTTACAAATCTCATAGTGTGGGGTATCGTTGGATAGGTCTTTAAAAGATATGAGTGTGATCTTCCACCACTATTTTTCGATTTACCTACTCGCAATATATTTTTAGTCTATATTGATCAGTCTATGACTATAATCTCACCTGAAGTGATGATGCAATCTAAGATGGAAGCGGGCTTACTTGTTAGGAGGAGGATGAAAATCGACCCCTTTCGGTTTATACACGACATCGTACCGCAACGCTAAATCACTTGGCGATAGTAACTAGTAACCGGTAGTAACTAGCCAACAAGCCAAGGCCGAAGCCTCCCAACAGCCAGACCTGGACCTGATCCCGGGCATGCACTTTCCTTCGGTTATGTGCATTTCAAGATATTAAATACCACTTGTCTGTGGAAAACATCGTGAGGAAATCTGCATACTTGAAAATTTTCTTAATTCTGTACTTTGTGAAGTCTGCCAATCCGAATTGGGCCAGCGTGGTGGACTATTGGCCTAACCCCTCTTATTCTGTGAAGAGATTCGTGACCAACAGCGAGCCGAATAGGGGTTGATAATGATGATTACTATACACATAATATTTATAAGTTCCTACTTCTACCCCTACTGTGGAAATTAAGTTAAGAGCAGTTTAATATTTTGACACTCAGTAAAATATTAAACTGCTCGTAGTCCAGGATCCGTAGAACATTTTTTACAACTGATTACTAACAAGTTAATTTTTCGTGAGTAGCTTCATCTCGATGAGACGATCAGCTTTTTTATTTACCGTAGTTCTTGATTCTGGTACCTAACTGAGTTACAAGGAATAAAAATTCCTAGATTTTGTTCGTTGGAACAAGATAATGTAAAACCACGCAACTGCTGTTATGTTGTATACCTATTAATTACCAGTTGTACAAAATGTTCTACGGATCCCTGACTATCGACCTCATTGGTCTAATGGGGTGGTAACATGTGGTTCGAATCAGCGCCGGACCGACGTAAATTTTAGAATGGAGCGAGATCCAGTTATGGCGCCTTTCCTGTTTGCTCCTAACATTATATACTAGGGACGTTTGAAAAGTTCGTAGTCTAACGTATATTGGAATGCCATACATTTTTAACCAACTTCAAAAAAAGGAGGAGGTTTCTCAATTCGACCGTTCGATTTCGAGTCGATTCAAGCCGTTTAAATCATAAAGATTTTAACTGGACTTTCAGACACTTCTTTCAGATACGGCTTTAATTAACACAGCACTAACTTGGTACCGCCTTCAAACTGATCAGAAGGTAGCACATACGATGTTATGTTTCGCTTTTAATTTAATGGAAACTTTTTTATTTTGAGGTCGGTTGTTCTTTTTTATTCTTTTTTTTTTTTTAATTACCCTCATGTTAAAGCTACATTATTCAATATATAGCTATATTAATAGAATAAAATTTCATGCATTCATTTGCATTCGTTACGTTCCCTACGCGATCCCGTCAAACAAATCGTGACTACTCACATTTTTTTTTCTTTCGCTTTCGTATATATCGTGAAAAAGTGAGTAACGAAATTCCAACGTTGTCATATCAGCGTCGAAAATAACCAGGGAAGAAAATAACGATAGACCGTCAACGTCGACATCTGACGAAAAAATTCAAAAAAATTGTGACATGGTCATGTCTTATCAAAGTTTGACTTTTAGAAAGATAGCTGACTCTAGCATCTCAACAGAAGGCAAACATCAGATAATCGCCTTGGCTTCTTTAAGTTGAACAAATACGCGATCGACTGACGAATTTTCGCTACTGCTTTTTTTGACCATGGTTAAAACCTGAGTATATTACTTTACTCCAGAAACAAAAGTACAGTCTAAAAGTGGACACGACCAGGATCCAATGTTCCAAAAAAGGCAGAAGCGGTTTTGCGTGTTGGAAAAGTAATGGCCTCAGTTTTTGAGATTCGCGGGATGTAATTACGGAGGATTACTAAAAAAAGGCGTAAATATAAACTCTGCTTAATAGTGAAATTTGCTGCGATGTTTTAGAGGACAAATTAAAGAAAAATGGCCATGGTCATTGAGAAGAAACGTTTGTTAAAGCATAGCAGAAATTCATCAGTATAATTTAGAATTCTTACCTTACCACCATATTCATAGGATCTAGTCTCGTCTCCATCAGACTTTTATCTATTTCCGAAGCTAGAAAAAACACTTATCGAGTTCGTATCGTATCGATTTTTATGAAAGTAGTCTATCATTTTCTAATAGTTTAAAGAAAAAAAATAGCTGGTATAGAAAAGTTTTCAGGTCAACAAAATAAGTGTATTGAGCTCTAAATAAAGTTGAAAAATAAATTAACTAAAAAATTATAGCTTTGTAGTTTCCTGGTTTACTTCGGCTACGAACTTACCTACTCAGACCAATTGAAAATCAGGCACAATACCGTCTCTCGATCACGTAGTGCCCGGGTGCAATCATCACCCTAGCGCCCCCTAGTACCCATAGAACCCGCGCGGCGAGCGGCGCTTGGGTGCCCCTGAGATCGCGACACCCGGGTATAACGCACCCCCTGCACTATAGGTAAAGACTCTAGCTCACGTAGCGCCCGGGTGCAATCATCACCCTAGCGCCCTCTATTACCTGTATATATCCGGGTTAAAATCAACGCACTCCCTGCACCATAGGTAAAGAAAGACGCCCCTATTAGAAGTAAATTCACGCACGTCGCGTTCATCTCTTCGCTTTAAATATAGACGATCGAGAAGATTATTAGATTTAAATTACAAAATTTCTGTGGTTCTTTCAGAAACGGCTTTAATTAAAACATCACTGGCTTGGCACCGCCTTCTAACTGATCAGAAGGTACCACATAGGTAAGATGTTATTTTTTGCTTTTTAGTTTAGGGTAATTTTTGAGTTGGAAGTCGGTTGAATTTTTTTTATTAAAATTTTATTTTTTAATTTCTAAGTGTTAGCACACCTACTGAGTGTGAATAAAAATTAATAAGCAATTAATTAATAAGCAATTAGTTGAAACGTTATTTAAGATAATAACGTTTCAACTAATTGCTTATTAATTTTTATTCACACTGAAAAGTATCTAAGTCCTACAATCCCAATTTCAAAAATACTACTTTAACTCATATACAAAATTTCAGTCCCCCTTTCTCCACACGTAATATGAATATTCAGAAAAACGTGAAAGGTGACTGTCCTCCGTCTTCATCACCAGACCCCCTATGCAGTCACAATCCATATGGTTGGAAAGTTCTCATCAATATAAAATTTATCAAGTCCAGACACAAGGTAGCTACTGTGAACCGTCGAGGAGTTCCCTTAACTCTCCTTCATCTTCGTCACCAGACCCCTTATACAGTCACAACCTACCCAGGTGGAAAGTTCTCATCAATACATGTGAGCCATTGAGGAGTTCTCTTAACTGTCCTTCGTCTTCATCATCAGACCCTTAATACAGTCACAACCCATCTAGGTGGAAAGTTCTCATTAATACGAATAAATCAAACCCAAACAAAAGGTACCTGCTGTAAATCGTTGACGAGTTCCATCGTCTGTGTTTCGGCTCCATCATCAGACCAACTCCAGACCTTCATAAAATACCTTATGGAAACACTAACAAACGCACTAGCCGTCCCTACGATTTTCAAAAGTTCCTCTCGATTTCTCCAGGATGCCATCATCAGATCCTGACATGAAAAAAATTGGACCACCCTGGAATCAAACCCTTCAAAACAAAAAATGAATTTTCAAAATCGGTCCACAAATGACGGAATTATCGCTGGACATACATAAAAATAAAAAAAAAACATACATACAGTTGAACGTAGAACCTCCTCCTTTTTGGAAGTCTGTTAAAAATAAAGTACACAGTTGACTGTAAGTTCAAATTCAATTTTGCACTTGTGTTAGACAAGACATCGTTACAAAATAGTATTACTGGTAAAATATTAAAAAATATCAGTTTCAAAAAATAAAGAGCTTGTACCTGTTTTTATTTTGATCGTTTTTGTGGTGTGGATCAGTGGAATTTTAAATATATATATTTTGCGATAGCCAGACATACCTCATTTTAAAAATGCTGAAATATGGTTAGCCTTTGGTTTTACTATAAGTTAGTACAATTTGCAGTTTGGACCATGGTAGCTTCAACTAATTGGGAATAGTTTTTAAATGTATGCTCCGTATTATTTAGTTACATAGGTAATTAAACTAGGTAACTTTATAACACGGAGTCTACGTTTCAATAATTGCTCTTATCGTCTGCCTCGTTATCAAGATTAAGTGAAGATGAAGATGAAGACGAGGTGAAGAAAATAAGAACTTGGGAATGGTTTCTACAACATCGTCTCCATAAGATTTTGTTACTTAATCGTATCGAGAAGATGTCTAAGTAACTGTTCTTACATTATTCGTCCTCGATGTCAAGATTGAAGACCAAGATTGAAGATTTTTTTGTAATGTTAGAACATCAGACAAATTAGTCGTAAGTCATTTTGTTATAAGTAATTTGTTTGTTTTGTAATGATTTTCTATGTGTTTGTTTTTTGGTGATAGAGATAGCCTGGTGTAGTCAGACATACCTTCATTTAGAAGGTGATATTGTGTTTGTAGATTCAGGTGTAAAGGAGTCTGCTGCAACAGTTACTTGGGAATAGTTTTTGACTATCAACGATTAACTTAGATATCTACTGTGGCTTGTATCTTGAAAATCGCTTTTTCTTATGTTAAAAAATGTATACATACGTCGTTGTTTTACACTCATAGTTATTATTATAACTTAAACCGTTTGATTAGTTTAAACTTAAAACTAAACAGGTTTTATATTGTTTTTTTGTTGAAATATGTCAATGATTTATGGAACAAGACATGCCGAGTATCTAACCATATTCATATAGGAGGTGGCTATAGTTCCATTGTCTGTCTTTTCTAGATGAGTCCAGTAAACCCAGATAAGGACTTCGTTGAGCTTGAGTCGTCGCCGCCGAAGGACGACGATGGTGCTCCCATCACTGGTTACATCATCCAGAAGAAGGAAATTGGAGGAAGGTATGTATGATGGGCTTTGTACTTAAATTTATCTCGATACCTATTATGATGTGATCATATTATCTGTAGCGCTATTGTGTAACTATGTTGAAGTCATCTCTATATATCTCTCTCTAACACCATACTATATATCGAGAATACAGAAGTGAATCAGAATTTCGCACTTGTGTTAGACAAGACATCGTTACAAAATAGTATTACTGGTAAAATATTAAAAAAAAAACACACGCCTTTATCTATCGCTGTATTTTAATCAATGAATAAGTTTGGCTACGTCATTATTATAAGGATGCGTATAAGGGACACATTTTAAGATCTATTTACAAAAGAAATATTGTGTACTCCGAAAATATTCATTTTAGTAACATGTTCCTTGTACATTTTGAAGTAATTTTTGTTAAAGGATATAACCCTAGAGTTATGGGAAATACTCCCGAACAACCTGTGTCCCTAGCGGGAGTTTTCAATATTTTCATACTGTTACCATCACGTTGACGCAAATTTATATGGAATTGAACAGTTGTGCAGTAGTGGCACTAGATGGCGCTGTTTCAATTCCTTAGAAATCCGCGTTTACGTTACGTGACAGTAACAGTATCAAACTGCCACTAGGTCCTCTGTATCACTCGTAAAACTAATTAAAAAGTGATTTGAAGTCTATATGTAATGGGTATACGTGTGTACACTGTACATGTAAAGTGGGGATGAATTTACAAATCTCATAGTGTGGGGTATCGTTGGATAGGTCTTTATAAGATATGAGTGTCATCTTCCATCACTATTTTTCGATTTACCTACTCGCAATATATTTTTAGTCTATATTGATCAGTCTATGACTATAATCTCACCTGAAGTGATGATGCAATCTAAGATGGAAGCGGGCTTACTTGTTAGGAGGAGGATGAAAATCGACCCCTTTCGGTTTATACACGACATCGTACCGCAACGCTAAATCACTTGGCGATAGTAACTAGTAACCGGTAGTAACTAGCCAACAAGCCAAGGCCGAAGCCTCCCAACAGCCAGACCTGGACCTGATCCCGGGCATGCACTTTCCTTCGGTTATGTGCATTTCAAGATATTAAATACCACTTGTCTGTGGAAAACATCGTGAGGAAATCTGCATACTTGAAAATTTTGTTAATTCTGTACTTTGTGAAGTCTGCCAATCCGAATTGGGCCAGCGTGGTGGACTATTGGCCTAACCCCTCTTATTCTGTGAAGAGATTCGTGACCAACAGCGAGCCGAATAGGGGTTGATAATGATGATTACTATACACATAATATTTATAAGTTCCTACTTCTACATCTACTGTGGAAATTAAGTTACGAGCAGTTTAATATTTTGACACTCAGTAAAATATTAAACTGCTCGTAGTCCAGGATCCGTAGAACATTTTTTACAACTGATTACTAACAAGTTAATTTTTCGTGAGTAGCTTCATCTCGATGAGACGATAAGCTTTTTTATTTACCGTAGTTCTTGATTCTGGTACCTAACTGAGTTACAAGGAATAAAAATTCCTAGATTTTGTTCGTTGGAACAAGATAATGTAAAACCACGCAACGGCTGTTATGTTGTATACCTATTAATTACCAGTTGTACAAAATGTTCTACGGATCCCTGACTATCGACCTCATTGGTCTAATGGGGTGGTAACATGTGGTTCGAATCAGCGCCGGACCGACGTAAATTTTAGAATGGAGCGAGATCCAGTTATGGCGCCTTTCCTGTTTGCTCCTAACATTATATACTAGGGACGTTTGAAAAGTTCGTAGTCTAACGTATATTGGAATGCCATACATTTTTAACCAACTTCAAAAAAGGAGGAGGTTTCTCAATTCGACCGTTCGATTTCGAGTCGATTCAAGCCGTTTAAATCATAAAGATTTTAACTGGACTTTCAGACACTTCTTTCAGATACGGCTTTAATTAACACAGCACTAACTTGGTACCGCCTTCAAACTGATCAGAAGGTAGCACATACGATGTTATGTTTCGCTTTTAATTTAATGGAAACTTTTTTATTTTGAGGTCGGTTGTTCTTTTTTATTCTTTTTTTTTTTTTAATTACCCTCATGTTAAAGCTACATTATTCAATATATAGCTATATTAATAGAATAAAATTTCATGCATTCATTTGCATTCGTTACGTTCCCTACGCGATCCCGTCAAACAAATCGTGACTACTCACATTTTTTTTTCTTTCGCTTTCGTATATATCGTGAAAAAGTGAGTGACGAAATTCCAACGTTGTCATATCAGCGTCGAAAATAACCAGGGAAGAAAATAACGATAGACCGTCAACGTCGACATCTGACGAAAAAATTCAAAAAAATTGTGACATGGTCATGTCTTATCAAAGTTTGACTTTTAGAAAGATAGCTGACTCTAGCATCTCAACAGAAGGCAAACATCAGATAATCGCCTTGGCTTCTTTAAGTTGAACAAATACGCGATCGACTGACGAATTTTCGCTACTGCTTTTTTTGACCATGGTTAAAACCTGAGTATATTACTTTACTCCAGAAACAAAAGTACAGTCTAAAAGTGGACACGACCAGGATCCAATGTTCCAAAAAAGGCAGAAGCGGTTTTGCGTGTTGGAAAAGTAATGGCCTCAGTTTTTGAGATTCGCGGGATGTAATTACGGAGGATTACTAAAAAAAGGCGTAAATATAAACTCTGCTTAATAGTGAAATTTGCTGCGATGTTTTAGAGGACAAATTAAAGAAAAATGGCCATGGTCATTGAGAAGAAACGTTTGTTAAAGCATAGCAGAAATTCATCAGTATAATTTAGAATTCTTACCTTACCACCATATTCATAGGATCTAGTCTCGTCTCCATCAGACTTTTATCTATTTCCGAAGCTAGAAAAAACACTTATCGAGTTCGTATCGTATCGATTTTTATGAAAGTAGTCTATCATTTTCTAATAGTTTAAAGAAAAAAAATAGCTGGTATAGAAAAGTTTTCAGGTCAACAAAATAAGTGTATTGAGCTCTAAATAAAGTTGAAAAATAAATTAACTAAAAAATTATAGCTTTGTAGTTTCCTGGTTTACTTCGGCTACGAACTTACCTACTCAGACCAATTGAAAATCAGGCACAATACCGTCTCTCGATCACGTAGTGCCCGGGTGCAATCATCACCCTAGCGCCCCCTAGTACCCATAGAACCCGCGCGGCGAGCGGCGCTTGGGTGCCCCTGAGATTGCGACACCCGGGTATAACGCACCCCCTGCACTATAGGTAAAGACTCTAGCTCACGTAGCGCCCGGGTGCAATCATCACCCTAGCGCCCTCTATTACCTGTATATATCCGGGTTAAAATCAACGCACTCCCTGCACCATAGGTAAAGAAAGACGCCCCTATTAGAAGTAAATTCACGCACGTCGCGTTCATCTCTTCGCTTTAAATATAGACGATCGAGAAGATTATTAGATTTAAATTACAAAATTTCTGTGGTTCTTTCAGAAACGGCTTTAATTAAAACATCACTGGCTTGGCACCGCCTTCTAACTGATCAGAAGGTACCACATAGGTAAGATGTTATTTTTTGCTTTTTAGTTTAGGGTAATTTTTGAGTTGGAAGTCGGTTGAATTTTTTTTATTAAAATTTTATTTTTTAATTTCTAAGTGTTAGCACACCTACTGAGTGTGAATAAAAATTAATAAGCAATTAATTAATAAGCAATTAGTTGAAACGTTATTTAAGATAATAACGTTTCAACTAATTGCTTATTAATTTTTATTCACACTGAAAAGTATCTAAGTCCTACAATCCCAATTTCAAAAATACTACTTTAACTCATATACAAAATTTCAGTCCCCCTTTCTCCACACGTAATATGAATATTCAGAAAAACGTGAAAGGTGACTGTCCTCCGTCTTCATCACCAGACCCCCTATGCAGTCACAATCCATATGGTTGGAAAGTTCTCATCAATATAAAATTTATCAAGTCCAGACACAAGGTAGCTACTGTGAACCGTCGAGGAGTTCCCTTAACTCTCCTTCATCTTCGTCACCAGACCCCTTATACAGTCACAACCTACCCAGGTGGAAAGTTCTCATCAATACATGTGAGCCATTGAGGAGTTCTCTTAACTGTCCTTCGTCTTCATCATCAGACCCTTAATACAGTCACAACCCATCTAGGTGGAAAGTTCTCATTAATACGAATAAATCAAACCCAAACAAAAGGTACCTGCTGTAAATCGTTGACGAGTTCCATCGTCTGTGTTTCGGCTCCATCATCAGACCAACTCCAGACCTTCATAAAATACCTTATGGAAACACTAACAAACGCACTAGCCGTCCCTACGATTTTCAAAAGTTCCTCTCGATTTCTCCAGGATGCCATCATCAGATCCTGACATGAAAAAAATTGGACCACCCTGGAATCAAACCCTTCAAAACAACACAGTTGACTGTAAGTTCAAATTCAATTTTGCACTTGTGTTAGACAAGACATCGTTACAAAATAGTATTACTGGTAAAATATTAAAAAATATCAGTTTCAAAAAATAAAGAGCTTGTACCTGTTTTTATTTTGATCGTTTTTGTGGTGTGGATCAGTGGAATTTTAAATATATATATTTTGCGATAGCCAGACATACCTCATTTTAAAAATGCTGAAATATGGTTAGCCTTTGGTTTTACTATAAGTTAGTACAATTTGCAGTTTGGACCATGGTAGCTTCAACTAATTGGGAATAGTTTTTAAATGTATGCTCCGTATTATTTAGTTACATAGGTAATTAAACTAGGTAACTTTATAACACGGAGTCTACGTTTCAATAATTGCTCTTATCGTCTGCCTCGTTATCAAGATTAAGTGAAGATGAAGATGAAGACGAGGTGAAGAAAATAAGAACTTGGGAATGGTTTCTACAACATCGTCTCCATAAGATTTTGTTACTTAATCGTATCGAGAAGATGTCTAAGTAACTGTTCTTACATTATTCGTCCTCGATGTCAAGATTGAAGACCAAGATTGAAGATTTTTTTGTAATGTTAGAACATCAGACAAATTAGTCGTAAGTCATTTTGTTATAAGTAATTTGTTTGTTTTGTAATGATTTTCTATGTGTTTGTTTTTTGGTGATAGAGATAGCCTGGTGTAGTCAGACATACCTTCATTTAGAAGGTGATATTGTGTTTGTAACAGTACAAACTGCCACTAGGCCCTCTGTATCACTCGTAAAACTAATTAAAAAGTGATTTGAAGTCTATATGTAATTCGATTCCACTCACTTCCTTAAAAGATAAATAACGTAGGTAAATACGAATATTAGTAGTGGACCAACTTTGTTAAACTGGTGTCGTAACTTAGACAAATCTTGAAAACGTCGCTAACAGGTTCAATTTTATTTCTAGGACTGATTCAATTGTTTTTCAGAGACTTACTTAAATATGTCTGTACCGGTACGATACAAAAAACATTATCCAACAAGACATTGCAGAAAGTAATAAATGAGAAGCGAGGTAACAAACACACGTAGAATGATTAATTTATAATTATAATATCAAGATACTCTACGACAAGTTTGTTGGTGTAAATTCTAATTTTCTTTAATAGTACACTTGTACCCAAAGATGTTAAATTTTGTTGGGTTGATGTGTTACTAGTCACACAATGGTCTAAGATCACAATAGAGTGTTCTCTGCCGTTCCAGAGTCGCATCGCTGACAACGTGGGGATGGAGGCTCCGCAGGAGCCCCGACTGGCCGATGTTGGTATGAAGGCTTTTATTTAATCTTGGTAGACGCTCACTAACTCAAATCATGAAGCTTTTGTCAAGATGAAGTCAAGATGAAGATGACTTTAGGGAATCGTTTCTGGGATTCCTATCTTAACGATTTTATAATATAATCGGTGAGATTAGAGTTTTTAGAAACTGCTCTCATTATTGCCTCGTTGTCAAGATTGAAGACGAAGATTGAAGATTTTCTTGTAATGTTTCAACATCAGCCGTAAAACATTTTGTAATAAGTATTTGTTTGTTTTGTAACTTTTATTTATGTGTATGTTTTTGTGGTAGAACGAGAGGCTGCTGTAGTTAGACATGCCTCATTGTATGAAGGCTGAAAGTTTGTAATAGCGGTAGCCAATTTGGAGTTTGGACCGGGCTTTCGCAATGCCCTGTGACAGACAACCTGTTATTTAACAAAAATACGCATTGCAAGCTATTTTATAACGCAAAGACTGTCCTAACTCCATAACTGGCTACTGTACTTACTTATGATATTGTATAGTATGGTGCTGGATAATTTATTCCGATGGTGTACACATCACTCATAGTTATTATTACAACTTAAACCGTTTGATTGGTTTAAACTTAGAACTAAACAGGTTTTATATTGTTTTTTGTTGAAATATGTCAATGATTTATGGCACAAGACATGAGTATCTAACCATATTCATATAGGAGGTGGCTATAATTCCATTGTCTGTCTTTTCTAGATGAGTCGAAGTAGCTTCAACTAATTGGGAATAGTTTTAAAAATGTATGCTCCATATTATTTAGTTACATAGGTAATTAAACTAAGTAACACGGAGTCTACGTTTCAATAACTGCTCTTATCGTCTGCCTCGTTATCAAGATTAAGTGAAGATGAAGATGAAGATGAGGTGAAGAAAATAAGAACTTGGGAATGGTTTCTACAGCATCGTCTCCTTATGATTTTGTTACTTAATCTAAGGGAGAAGATGTCTAAGTGACTGTTCTTACATTATTCGTCCTCGATGTCAAGATTGAAGACCAAGATTGAAGATTTTTTTTTGTAATATTAGAACATCAGACAAATTAGTCGTAAACATTTTGTTATAAGTAATTTGTTTGTTTTGTAATGATTTTCTATGTGTTTGTTTTTTGGTGATAGAGATAGCCTGGTGTAGTCAGACATACCTTCATTTAGAAGGTGATATTGTGTTTGTAGATTCAGGTGTAAAGGAGTCTGCTGCAACAGCTACTTGGGAATAGTTTTTGACTATCAACGATTAACTTAGATATCTACTGTGGCTTGTATCTTGAAAATCGCTTTTTCTTATGTTAAAAAATGTATACATACGTCGTTGTTTTACAATCATAGTTATTATTACAACTTAAACCGTTTGATTAGTTTAAACTTAAAACTAAACAGGTTTTATATTGTTTTTTTGTTGAAATATGTCAATGATTTATGGAACAAGACATGCCGAGTATCTAACTATATTCATATAGGAGGTGGCTATAGTTCCATTGTCTGTCTTTTCTAGATGAGTCCAGTAAACCCAGATAAGGACTTCGTTGAGCTTGAGTCGTCGCCGCCGAAGGACGACGATGGTGCTCCTATCACTGGTTACATCATCCAGAAGAAGGAAATTGAAGGAAGGTATGTATGATGGGCTTTGTACTTAAATTTATCTCGATACCTATTATGATGTGATCATATTATCTGTAGCGCTATTGTGTAACTATGTTGAAGTCATCTCTAAATATCTCTCTCTAACACCATACTATATATCGAGAATATAGAAGTGAATCAGAATTTCGCACTTGTGTTAGACAAGACATCGTTACAAAATAGTATTACTGGTAAAATATTAAAAAAAAAAAACACACGCCTTTATTTATCGCTGTATTTTAATCAATGAATAAGTTTGGCTACGTCATTATTATAAGGATGCGTATAAGGGACACATTTTAAGATCTATTTACAAAAGAAATATTGTGTACTCCGAAAATATTCATTTTAGTAACATGTTCCTTGTACATTTTGAAGTAATTTTTGTTAAAGAATATAACCCTAGAGTTATGGGAAATACTCCCGAACAACCTGTGTCCCTAGCGGGAGTTTTCAATATTTTCATACTGTTACCATCACGTTGACGCAAATTTATATGGAATTGAACAGTTGTGCAGTAGTGCCACTAGATGGCGCTGTTTCAATTCCTTAGAAATTCGCGTTTACGTTACGTGACAGTAACAGTACAAACTGCCACTAGGCCCTCTGTATCACTCGTAAAACTAATTAAAAAATGATTTGAAGTCTATATGTAATTCGATTCCACTCACTTCCTTAAAAGATAAATAACGTAGGTAGATACGAATATTAGTAGTGGACCAACTTTGTTAAACTGGTGTCGTAACTTAGACAAATCTTGAAAACGTCGCTAACAGGTTCAATTTTATTTCTAGGACTGATTCAATTGTTTTTCAGAGACTTACTTAAATATGTCTGTACCGGTACGATACAAAAAACATTATCCAACAAGACATTGCAGAAAGTAGTAAATGAGAAGCGAGGTAACAAACACACGTAGAATGATTAATTTATAATTATAATATCAAGATACTCTACGACAAGTTTGTTGGTGTAAATTCTAATTTTCTTTAATAGTACACTTGTACCCAAAGATGTTAAATTTTGTTGGGTTGATGTGTTACTAGCGCATGAAAAATGAAGCAGTCATAAGAGGAATTTTATACACAATTCAATGTTAATAGTGATCAACAACGCACGTTATCTAAACAAAAATTATACCTAAATATCGACTATAATGTCGAATTGTGTGTTCAGAAAGTATAAAAATTATATATACATAATTATATAATGGAATTAAAGACAAAATTTTACATGTGTGCTCTCAGTGTTGTAGCCTATTATTCGGATCACTTTTTGTGGTGATTTTATAGGGACGTATCCGATGTATAGTATGAAATTTTCATTGCTTGTACCTGATTATAGAGACAAGCAGGTGGTTCACCTAATATTAGGTGAAAAACCACAGCCTGTAACAGAATACTATTTCACCTTGCAGGGCACACTCGCAACCAACATGATCAAATGATCAAATGCCCTGCGTTCGTTAACCAGATGTATAGGTGTCAATTCTTGTGTGCCAGTAATATTACCGGCAACTATTTGAACCGAATCACAACAATAGATTTCTCTGCATGGCTTTAGAAGTAAGCGTGGCGATAGCATTTCCTCGTGTTATCGCCGTTTAGTGTTGGAAATAGTAGTCTGTGACGGATATGACGTCGCTCGTTCTCGTGTTGGCTTCAGTGTGCTCGTGGCGTTCGAGTCGTCCACATCTCTTGTTGTGTAATTCTTTATGGGTTACTTGGGATAGTCGGGGAGAGTGACTTGAGTGGAAAAGGGGAGTGTTTGATATCAGTCAAAGGATCCTTTAACCCTACACACATCGTTCACAAGTACGTGACTCCACTCAAGGTCATTCTCTGCCATTCTAGGGTCTTATTTTGGTTACAGTTAGATTTGGTAATTAAGTTGTCCTGACAAGTGTTGTGAATCATAACCTTTGTTCGATATTAGTTTTCTTATATTTGTAATCACCTTTGAGTCCTATAATATCAGAAGTGCGATAAAGAACTTGTGTCCACATAATGAATAAAGATAACGACAATTTAAAACTATCCTAAATCAGGCCAATCGTTTCTCATTTCTTTGTTAATATGGTATGAAAGCATTTTTTATAAAAAGAGGGTAACAAATTAATTTAATATAGTACACTGATGAGTTTTATATTACGGTATTGTTAAATTCGAATGTAAATAGTGTGTGAATCGTAATTTCAAGTTTTAAGTATTGACGGTATAACTTTAGTATTGACGGTATTGACAGAATATGTTTAGAAATTGTGTTTCACGGTGTTCTCGATGAAATTTTGCGTTTTAATATTATGACAAGACGCGAAATAATGCCGTATAGATTTTGTGTTAATAATTACAAATTATAACTGTTTGAAATTTGTGAATTTTGGTTACCGGATTAAGTAACCCTACTGTAACTTTTCTATAAAAATGAGTCATACACGACCTTAGATACAATGGTGACTTGAACTATACATAACCCTAGATACACAAGGCCCATACACACTCATTCGATTAAAAATGAGTCATACACGACCTTCAATAGTGGTTTGTACACGCTCAAGTTGTTAGTGTAAACGCAACTGCACCAGACACGGACGCGATCCAGGGACGGATGCGCCACCAGGATGGCTGAATGTTATCACCGTTTAGTGTTGGAAATAGTAGTCTGTGACGGATATGACGTCGCTCGTTCTCGTGTTGGCTTCAGTGTGCTCGTGGCGTTCGAGTCGTCCACATCTCTAGTTGTGTAATTCTTTATGGGTTACTTGGGATAGTCGGGGAGAGTGACTTGAGTGGAAAAGGGGAGTGTTTGATATCAGTCAAAGGATCCTTTAACCCTACACACATCGTTCACAAGTACGTGACTCCACTCAAGGTCATTCTCTGCTTTTGTTCGATATTAGTTTTCTTATATTTGTAATCACCTTTGAGTCCTATAATACACGGAAGAAATCTATCTCAAACTGCTACTGCTAAAATGTTTCAAATGTTACTTCTATTTTAAATCACTATACTTATTTACTGAATTAAAAACTATTGAAAACAAGTATGCTATATGGCAATTTAGTTAATAAGAACTTTTATACTTTGTAATGATTCAATGATAACTAGTAGTACTGACTTCCGGTGCCACTACTTTAGTACGGCACTAGGTTTTTCGACATTTATTTTTAATCACCACTACTCTAACAAACACACTATAACAAAGGCGTACATTAATAATAATTAGTCGTAATTTATCATTTGTACCTGAGAAATTTTATTCACTCGCGTACTCACCTGTACCACACAGAAGTGACGGCATATTGCTCAGAGTTATTTTCTGATATAGTAACAGCCTTCTAAGCGTTATTCGCGTTGGTTCATTTCACAGGTAATTTTTTTTCAAGGACTTGTAGTCTATAGTATGGTGATACGCGTTCAAGAAAATTAAATATCTAGAGGGTAGTTACTGAAAAAGTCTTCGTTCAGTATTGCGCGACCTTTCGGCGTGATACAGTCGTTTCACAGAAAACATATTGGTCGTGTATCCATTTGACTCCTAAATGGACGACCGGTCGCCCATCGTATCCGTTACGTGACATGTAAAAAAATATAAATTAAACTAAGGGCAATAGGCGAGCACAGTATCATGCTCCGCGCGATAGAGGAATATAAAGATTTTTTAAATGGCTCACAACGGTAGTTTAAAACCGCATTCCCTGACTGTCGGCTTCTTCAACGCAGACAGGCTTTTCGATAAAATACGTGTGTACACTGTACATGTAAAGTGGGGATGAATTTACAAATCTCATAGTGTGGGGTATCGTTGGATAGGTCTTTAAAAGATATGAGTGTGATCTTCCACCACTATTTTTCGATTTACCTACTCGCAATATATTTTTAGTCTATATTGATCAGTCTATGACTATAATCTCACCTGAGGTGATGATGCAATCTAAGATGGAAGCGGGCTTACTTGTTAGGAGGAGGATGAAAATCGACCCCTTTCGGTTTATACACGACATCGTACCGCAACGCTAAATCACTTGGCGATACGTCTTTGCCGGTAGTAACTAGCCAACAAGCCAAGGCCGAAGCCTCCCAACAGCCAGACCTGGACCTGATCCCGGGCATGCACTTTGCATTTCAAGATATTAAATACCACTTCTGTGGAAAACATCGTGAGGAAATCTGCATACTTGAAAATTTTCTTAATTCTGTACTTTGTGAAGTCTGCCAATCCGCATTGGGCCAGCGTGGTGGACTATTGGCCGAATCTCTTCACAGAATGAGAGGGGTTACCTCTCATTCTGTGAAGAGATTCGTGCCCAACAGCGAGCCGAATAGGGGTTGATAATGATGATTACTATACACAAAATATTTATAAGTTCCTACTTCTACCCCTACTGTGGAAATTAAGTTACGAGCAGTTTAATATTTTGACACTCAGTAAAATATTAAACTGCTCGTAGTCCAGGATCCGTAGAACATTTTTTACAACTGATTACTACAAGTTAATTTTTCGTGAGTAGCTTCATCTCGATGAGACGATCAGCTTTTTTATTTACCGTAGTTCTTGATTCTGGTACCTAACTGAGTTACAAGGAATAAAAATTCCAAGATTTTGTTCGTTGGAACAAGATAATGTACAACCACGCAATGGCTGTTATGTTGTATACTTATTAATTACCAGTTGTACAAAATGTTCTACGGATCCCAGACTATCGACCTCATTGGTCTAATGGGGTGATAACATGTGGTTCGAATCCTGGACCGGGCTTATATGACATAATGAGCTTTTCTTTCTTCTAAGAAATTCTCTTTAAGGTAAAATTATACGTATCAGCCCGGAGTTGGGAAGTTGGTGATATTATACCCCCTTGCCTCGGAGAGTATGCTGTCGGTCCCAATTATTATCATTAACATCTGGTATTGGTCGTTAATGAAGTTCCATACCCCTCTCCTAAAAAAAGAAGCCTTGTTGTGGCCCGTAAAATAATGATGATGAATATTTATCAGGAAAGCTTCGCGTTCGCGCCCATATATTGTGACCCATATTGGAGCCACTATTGGAGGCTCCAAAATGTATCACACAATGGTCTAAGATCACAATAGAGTGTTCTCTGCCGTTCCAGAGTCGCATCGCTGACAACGTGGGGATGGAGGCTCCGCAGGAGCCCCGAGTGGCCGATGTTGGTATGAAGGCTTTTATTTAATCTTGGTAGACGCTCACTAACTCAAATCATGAAGCTTTTGTCAAGATGAAGTCAAGATGAAGATGACTTTAGGGAATCGTTTCTGGAATTCCTATCTTAACGATTTTATAATATAATCGGTGAGATTAGAGTTTTTAGAAACTGCTCTCATTATTGCCTCGTTGTCAAGATTGAAGACGAAGATTGAAGATTTTCTTGTAATGTTTCAACATCAGCCGTAAAACATTTTGTAATAAGTATTTGTTTGTTTTGTAACTTTTATTTATGTGTATGTTTTTGTGGTAGAACGAGAGGCTGCTGTAGTTAGACATGCCTCATTGTATGAAGGCTGAAAGTTTGTAATAGCGGTAGCCAATTTGGAGTTTGGACCGGGCTTTCGCAATGCCCTGTGACAGACAACCTGTTATTTAACAAAAATACGCATTGCAAGCTATTTTATAACGCAAAGACTGTCCTAACTCCATAACTGGCTACTGTACTTACTTATGGTATTGTATAGTATGGTGCTGGATAATTTATTCCGATGGTGTACATATCACTCATAGTTATTATTACAACTTAAACCGTTTGATTGGTTTAAACTTAAAACTAAACAGGTTTTATATTGTTTTTTGTTGAAATATGTCAATGATTTATGGCACAAGACATGAGTATCTAACCATATTCATATAGGAGGTGGCTATAATTCCATTGTCTGTCTTTTCTAGATGAGTCGAAGTAGCTTCAACTAATTGGGAATAGTTTTAAAAATGTATGCTCCATATTATTTAGTTACATAGGTAATTAAACTAAGTAACACGGAGTCTACGTTTCAATAACTGCTCTTATCGTCTGCCTCGTTATCAAGATTAAGTGAAGATGAAGATGAAGATGAGGTGAAGAAAATAAGAACTTGGGAATGGTTTCTACAGCATCGTCTCCTTATGATTTTGTTACTTAATCTAAGGGAGAAGATGTCTAAGTGACTGTTCTTACATTATTCGTCCTCGATGTCAAGATTGAAGACCAAGATTGAAGATTTTTTTTTGTAATATTAGAACATCAGACAAATTAGTCGTAAACATTTTGTTATAAGTAATTTGTTTGTTTTGTAATGATTTTCTATGTGTTTGTTTTTTGGTGATAGAGATAGCCTGGTGTAGTCAGACATACCTTCATTTAGAAGGTGATATTGTGTTTGTAGATTCAGGTGTAAAGGAGTCTGCTGCAACAGTTACTTGGGAATAGTTTTTGACTATCAACGATTAACTTAGATATCTACTGTGGCTTGTATCTTGAAAATCGCTTTTTCTTATGTTAAAAAATGTATACATACGTCGTTGTTTTACAATCATAGTTATTATTACAACTTAAACCGTTTGATTAGTTTAAACTTAAAACTAAACAGGTTTTATATTGTTTTTTTGTTGAAATATGTCAATGATTTATGGAACAAGACATGCCGAGTATCTAACTATATTCATATAGGAGGTGGCTATAGTTCCATTGTCTGTCTTTTCTAGATGAGTCCAGTAAACCCAGATAAGGACTTCGTTGAGCTTGAGTCGTCGCCGCCGAAGGACGACGATGGTGCTCCTATCGCTGGTTACATCATCCAGAAGAAGGAAATTGAAGGAAGGTATGTATGATGGGCTTTGTACTTAAATTTATCTCGATACCTATTATGATGTGATCATATTATCTGTAGCGCTATTGTGTAACTATGTTGAAGTCATCTCTAAATATCTCTCTCTAACACCATACTATATATCGAGAATATAGAAGTGAATCAGAATTTCGCACTTGTGTTAGACAAGACATCGTTACAAAATAGTATTACTGGTAAAATATTAAAAAAAAAACACACGCCTTTATCTATCGCTGTATTTTAATCAATGAATAAGTTTGGCTACGTCATTATTATAAGGATGCGTATAAGGGACACATTTTAAGATCTAGTTACAAAAGAAATATTGTGTACTCCGAAAATATTAATTTTAGTAACATGTTCCTTGTACATTTTGAAGTAATTTTTGTTAAAGAATATAACCCTAGAGATATGGGAAATACTCCCGAACAACCTGTGTCCCTAGCGGGAGTTTTCAATATTTTCATACTGTTACCATCACGTTGACGCAAATTTATATGGAATTGAAACAGTTGTGCAGTAGTGCCACTAGATGGCGCTGTTTCAATTCCTCAGAAATTCGCGTTTACGTTACGTGACAGTAACAGTACAAACTGCCACTAGGCCCTCTGTATCACTCGTAAAACTAATTAAAAAGTGATTTGAAGTCTATATGTAATTCGATTCCACTCACTTCCTTAAAAGATAAATAACGTAGGTAGATACGAATATTAGTAGTGGACCAACTTTGTTAAACTGGTGTCGTAACTTAGACAAATCTTGAAAACGTCGCTAACAGGTTCAATTTTATTTCTAGGACTGATTCAATTGTTTTTCAGAGACTTACTTAAATATGTCTGTACCGGTACGATACAAAAAACATTATCCAACAAGACATTGCAGAAAGTAGTAAATGAGAAGCGAGGTAACAAACACACGTAGAATGATTAATTTATAATTATAATATCAAGATACTCTACGACAAGTTTGTTGGTGTAAATTCTAATTTTCTTTAATAGTACACTTGTACCCAAAGATGTTAAATTTTGTTGGGTTGATGTGTTACTAGTCACACAATGGTCTAAGATCACAATAGAGTGTTCTCTGCCGTTCCAGAGTCGCATCGCTGACAACGTGGGGATGGAGGCTCCGCAGGAGCCCCGACTGGCCGATGTTGGTATGAAGGCTTTTATTTAATCTTGGTAGACGCTCACTAACTCAAATCATGAAGCTTTTGTCAAGATGAAGTCAAGATGAAGATGACTTTAGGGAATCGTTTCTGGGATTCCTATCTTAACGATTTTATAATATAATCGGTGAGATTAGAGTTTTTAGAAACTGCTCTCATTATTGCCTCGTTGTCAAGATTGAAGACGAAGATTGAAGATTTTCTTGTAATGTTTCAACATCAGCCGTAAAACATTTTGTAATAAGTATTTGTTTGTTTTGTAACTTTTATTTATGTGTATGTTTTTGTGGTAGAACGAGAGGCTGCTGTAGTTAGACATGCCTCATTGTATGAAGGCTGAAAGTTTGTAATAGCGGTAGCCAATTTGGAGTTTGGACCGGGCTTTCGCAATGCCCTGTGACAGACAACCTGTTATTTAACAAAAATACGCATTGCAAGCTATTTTATAACGCAAAGACTGTCCTAACTCCATAACTGGCTACTGTACTTACTTATGGTATTGTATAGTATGGTGCTGGATAATTTATTCCGATGGTGTACACATCACTCATAGTTATTATTACAACTTAAACCGTTTGATTGGTTTAAACTTAAAACTAAACAGGTTTTATATTGTTTTTTGTTGAAATATGTCAATGATTTATGGCACAAGACATGAGTATCTAACCATATTCATATAGGAGGTGGCTATAATTCCATTGTCTGTCTTTTCTAGATGAGTCGAAGTAGCTTCAACTAATTGGGAATAGTTTTAAAAATGTATGCTCCATATTATTTAGTTACATAGGTAATTAAACTAAGTAACACGGAGTCTACGTTTCAATAACTGCTCTTATCGTCTGCCTCGTTATCAAGATTAAGTGAAGATGAAGATGAAGATGAGGTGAAGAAAATAAGAACTTGGGAATGGTTTCTACAGCATCGTCTCCTTATGATTTTGTTACTTAATCTAAGGGAGAAGATGTCTAAGTGACTGTTCTTACATTATTCGTCCTCGATGTCAAGATTGAAGACCAAGATTGAAGATTTTTTTTTGTAATATTAGAACATCAGACAAATTAGTCGTAAACATTTTGTTATAAGTAATTTGTTTGTTTTGTAATGATTTTCTATGTGTTTGTTTTTTGGTGATAGAGATAGCCTGGTGTAGTCAGACATACCTTCATTTAGAAGGTGATATTGTGTTTGTAGATTCAGGTGTAAAGGAGTCTGCTGCAACAGTTACTTGGGAATAGTTTTTGACTATCAACGATTAACTTAGATATCTACTGTGGCTTGTATCTTGAAAATCGCTTTTTCTTATGTTAAAAAATGTATACATACGTCGTTGTTTTACAATCATAGTTATTATTACAACTTAAACCGTTTGATTAGTTTAAACTTAAAACTAAACAGGTTTTATATTGTTGTTTTGTTGAAATATGTCAATGATTTATGGAACAAGACATGCCGAGTATCTAACCATATTCATATAGGAGGTGGCTATAGTTCCATTGTCTGTCTTTTCTAGATGAGTCCAGTAAACCCAGATAAGGACTTCGTTGAGCTTGAGTCGTCGCCGCCGAAGGACGACGATGGTGCTCCTATCACTGGTTACATCATCCAGAAGAAGGAAATTGAAGGAAGGTATGTATGATGGGCTTTGTACTTAAATTTATCTCGATACCTATTATGATGTGATCATATTATCTGTAGCGCTATTGTGTAACTATGTTGAAGTCATCTCTAAATATCTCTCTCTAACACCATACTATATATCGAGAATACAGAAGTGAATCAGAATTTCGCACTTGTGTTAGACAAGACATCGTTACAAAATAGTATTACTGGTAAAATATTAAAAAAAAAAACACACGCCTTTATCTATCGCTGTATTTTAATCAATGAATAAGTTTGGCTACGTCATTATTATAAGGATGCGTATAAGGGACACATTTTAAGATCTATTTACAAAAGAAATATTGTGTACTCCGAAAATATTAATTTTAGTAACATGTTCCTTGTACATTTTGAAGTAATTTTTGTTAAAGAATATAACCCTAGAGTTATGGGAAATACTCCCGAACAACCTGTGTCCCTAGCGGGAGTTTTCAATATTTTCATACTGTTACCATCACGTTGACGCAAATTTATATGGAATTGAAACAGTTGTGCAGTAGTGCCACTAGATGGCGCTGTTTCAATTCCTCAGAAATTCGCGTTTACGTTACGTGACAGTAACAGTACAAACTGCCACTAGGCCCTCTGTATCACTCGTAAAACTAATTAAAAAGTGATTTGAAGTCTATATGTAATTCGATTCCACTCACTTCCTTAAAAGATAAATAACGTAGGTAGATACGAATATTAGTAGTGGACCAACTTTGTTAAACTGGTGTCGTAACTTAGACAAATCTTGAAAACGTCGCTAACAGGTTCAATTTTATTTCTAGGACTGATTCAATTGTTTTTCAGAGACTTACTTAAATATGTCTGTACCGGTACGATACAAAAAACATTATCCAACAAGACATTGCAGAAAGTAGTAAATGAGAAGCGAGGTAACAAACACACGTAGAATGATTAATTTATAATTATAATATCAAGATACTCTACGACAAGTTTGTTGGTGTAAATTCTAATTTTCTTTAACTACTACATTTGTACCCAAAGATGTTAAATTTTGTTGGGTTGATGTGTTACTAGCGCATGAAAATTGAAGCAGTCATAAGAGGAATTTTATACACAATTCAATGTTAATAGTGATCAACAACGCACGTTATCTAAACAAAAATTATACCTAAATATCGACTATAATGTCGAATTGTGTGTTCAGAAAGTATAAAAATTATATATACATAATTATATAATGGAATTAAAGACAAAATTTTACATGTGTGCTCTCAGTGTTGTAGCCTATTATTCGGATCACTTTTTGTGGTGATTTTATAGGGATGTATCCGATGTATAGTATGAAATTTTCATTGCTTGTACCTGATTATAGAGACAAGCAGGTGGTTCACCTAATATTAGGTGAAAAACCACAGCCTGTAACAGAATACTATTTCACCTTGCAGGGCACACTCGCAACCAACATGATCAAATGATCAAATGCCCTGCGTTCGTTAACCAGATGTATAGGTGTCAATTCTTGTATGCCAGTAATATTACCGGCAACTATTTGAACCGAATCACAACAATAGATTTCTCTGCATGGCTTTAGAAGTAAGCGTGGCGATAGCATTTCCTCGTGTTATCGCCGTTTAGTGTTGGAAATAGTAGTCTGTGACGGATATGACGTCGCTCGTTCTCGTGTTGGCTTCAGTGTGCTCGTGGCGTTCGAGTCGTCCACATCTCTTGTTGTGTAATTCTTTATGGGTTACTTGGGATAGTCGGGGAGAGTGACTTGAGTGGAAAAGGGGAGTGTTTGATATCAGTCAAAGGATCCTTTAACCCTACACACATCGTTCACAAGTACGTGACTCCACTCAAGGTCATTCTCTGCCATTCTAGGGTCTTATTTTGGTTACAGTTAGATTTGGTAATTAAGTTGTCCTGACAAGTGTTGTGAATCATAACCTTTGTTCGATATTAGTTTTCTTATATTTGTAATCACCTTTGAGTCCTATAATACACGGAAGAAATCTATCTCAAACTGCTACTGCTAAAATGTTTCAAATGTTACTTCTATTTTAAATCACTATACTTATTTACTGAATTAAAAACTATTGAAAACAAGTATGCTATATGGCAATTTAGTTAATAAGAACTTTTATACTTTGTAATGATTCAATGATAACTAGTAGTACTGACTTCCGGTGCCACTACTTTAGTACGGCACTAGGTTTTTCGACATTTATTTTTAATCACCACTACTCTAACAAACACACTATAACAAAGGCGTACATTAATAATAATTAGTCGTAATTTATCATTTGTACCTGAGAAATTTTATTCACTCGCGTACTCACCTGTACCACACAGAAGTGACGGCATATTGTTCAGAGTTATTTTCTGATATAGTAACAGCCTTCTAAGCGTTATTCGCGTTGGTTCATTTCACAGGTAATTTTTTTTCAAGGACTTGTAGTCTATAGTATGGTGATACGCGTTCAAGAAAATTAAATATCTAGAGGGTAGTTACTGAAAAAGTCTTCGTTCAGTATTGCGCGACCTTTCGGCGTGATACAGTCGTTTCACAGAAAACATATTGGTCGTGTATCCATTTGACTCCTAAATGGACGACCGGTCGCCCATCGTATCCGTTACGTGACATGTAAAAAAATATAAATTAAACTAAGGGCAATAGGCGAGCACAGTATCATGCTCCGCGCGATAGAGGAATATAAAGATTTTTTAAATGGCTCACAACGGTAGATTAAAACCGCATTCCCTGACTGTCGGCTTCTTCAACGCAGACAGGCTTTTCGATAAAATACGTGTGTACACTGTACATGTAAAGTGGGGATGAATTTACAAATCTCATAGTGTGGGGTATCGTTGGATAGGTCTTTAAAAGATATGAGTGTGATCTTCCACCACTATTTTTCGATTTACCTACTCGCAATATATTTTTAGTCTATATTGATCAGTCTATGACTATAATCTCACCTGAGGTGATGATGCAATCTAAGATGGAAGCGGGCTTACTTGTTAGGAGGAGGATGAAAATCGACCCCTTTCGGTTTATACACGACATCGTACCGCAACGCTAAATCACTTGGCGATACGTCTTTGCCGGTAGTAACTAGCCAACAAGCCAAGGCCGAAGCCTCCCAACAGCCAGACCTGGACCTGATCCCGGGCATGCACTTTCCTTCGGTTATGTGCATTTCAAGATATTAAATACCACTTGTCTGTGGAAAACATCGTGAGGAAATCTGCATACTTGAAAATTTTGTTAATTCTGTACTTTGTGAAGTCTGCCAATCCGCATTGGACCAGCGTGGTGGACTATTGGCCTAACCCCTCTCATTCTGTGAAGAGATTCGTGCCCAACAGCGAGCCGAATAGGGGTTGATAATGATGATTACTATACACATAATATTTATAAGTTCCTACTTCTACATCTACTGTGGAAATTAAGTTACGAGCAGTTTAATATTTTGACACTCAGTAAAATATTAAACTGCTCGTAGTCCAGGATCCGTAGAACATTTTTTACAACTGATTACTACAAGTTATTTTTTCGTGAGTAGCTTCATCTCGATGAGACGATCAGCTTTTTTATTTACCGTAGTTCTTGATTCTGGTACCTAACTGAGTTACAAGGAATAAAAATTCCAAGATTTTGTTCGTTGGAACAAGATAATGTACAACCACGCAATGGCTGTTATGTTGTATACTTATTAATTACCAGTTGTACAAAATGTTCTACGGATCCCAGACTATCGACCTCATTGGTCTAATGGGGTGATAACATGTGGTTCGAATCCTGGACCGGGCTTATATGACATAATGAGCTTTTCTTTCTTCTAAGAAATTCTCTTTAAGGTAAAATTATACGTATCAGCCCGGAGTTGGGAAGTTGGTGATATTATACCCCCTTGCCTCGGAGAGTATGCTGTCGGTCCCAATCATTATCATTAACATCTGGTATTGGTCGTTAATGAAGTTCCATACCCCTCTCCTAAAAAAAGAAGCCTTGTAGTGGCCCGTAAAATAATGATGATGAATATTTAACAGGAAAGCTTCGCGTTCGCGCCCATATATTGTGACCCATATTGGAGCCACTATTGGAGGCTCCAAAATGTATCACACAATGGTCTAAGATCACAATAGAGTGTTCTCTGCCGTTCCAGAGTCGCATCGCTGACAACGTGGGGATGGAGGCTCCGCAGGAGCCCCGAGTGGCCGATGTTGGTATGAAGGCTTTTATTTAATCTTGGTAGACGCTCACTAACTCAAATCATGAAGCTTTTGTCAAGATGAAGTCAAGATGAAGATGACTTTAGGGAATCGTTTCTGGAATTCCTATCTTAACGATTTTATAATATAATCGGTGAGATTAGAGTTTTTAGAAACTGCTCTCATTATTGCCTCGTTGTCAAGATTGAAGACGAAGATTGAAGATTTTCTTGTAATGTTTCAACATCAGCCGTAAAACATTTTGTAATAAGTATTTGTTTGTTTTGTAACTTTTATTTATGTGTATGTTTTTGTGGTAGAACGAGAGGCTGCTGTAGTTAGACATGCCTCATTGTATGAAGGCTGAAAGTTTGTAATAGCGGTAGCCAATTTGGAGTTTGGACCGGGCTTTCGCAATGCCCTGTGACAGACAACCTGTTATTTAACAAAAATACGCATTGCAAGCTATTTTATAACGCAAAGACTGTCCTAACTCCATAACTGGCTACTGTACTTACTTATGGTATTGTATAGTATGGTGCTGGATAATTTATTCCGATGGTGTACATATCACTCATAGTTATTATTACAACTTAAACCGTTTGATTGGTTTAAACTTAAAACTAAACAGGTTTTATATTGTTTTTTTGTTGAAATATGTCAATGATTTATGGATCAAGACATGCCGAGTATCTAACCATATTCATATAGGAGGTAGCTATAGTTCCATTGTCTGTCTTTTCTAGATGAGTCCAGTAAACTCGGATAAGGACTTCGTTGAGCTTGAGTCGTCGCCGCCGAAGGACAACGATGGTGCTCCCATCACTGGTTACATCATCCAGAAGAAGGAAATTGGAGGAAGGTATGTATGCTGGGCTTTGTACTTAAATTTATCTCGATACCTATTATGATGTGATCATATTATCTGTAGCGCTATTGTGTAACTATGTTGAAGTCATCTCTAAATATCTCTCTCTAACACCATACTATATATCGAGAATACAGAAGTGAATCAGAATTTCGCACTTGTGTTAGACAAGACATCGTTACAAAATAGTATTACTGGTAAAATATTAAAAAATATCAGTTTCAAAAAATAAAGAGCTTGTACCTGTTTTTATTTCGATCGTTTTTGTGGTGTGGATCAGTGGAATTTTAAATATATATATTTTGCGATAGCCAGACATACCTCATTTTAAAAATGCTGAAATATGGTTAGCCTTTGGTTTTACTATAAGTTAGTACAATTTGGAGTTTGGACCACGGTAGCTTCAACTAATTGGGAATAGTTTTTAAATGTATGCTCCGTATTATTTAGTTACATAGGTAATTAAACTAAGTAACTTTATACCACGGAGTCTACGTTTCAATAATTGCTCTTATCGTCTGCCTCGTTATCAAGATTAAGTGAAGATGAAGATGAAGATGAGGTGAAGAAAATAAGAACTTGGGAATGGTTTCTAAAATATCGTCTCCCTATGATTTTGTTACTTAATCGTATGGAGAAGATGTCTGAGTAACTGTTCTTACATTATTCGGCCTCGATGTCAAGATTGAAGACCAAGATTGAAGATTTTTTTGTAATGTTAAACATCAGACGAATTAGTCGTAAGTCATTTTGTTATAAGTAATTTGTTTGTTTTGTAATGATTTTCTATGTGTTTGTTTTTTGGTAGAAGATAGTCTGGTGTAGTCAGAAATATCTCATTGTATGAAGGCTGAAAGTTTGTTACCCCACTTACTTTAGATGATTACGGTAGCCAATTTGAAGTTTGGACCGGGTTTTTGCGATGCTAAGCAACAGGGCGCATGATTTATATATATTTCAAAAATACGCATTGTGCATGGACAAAATTCATTTATTTTAAACAGGCTTAGTTTACAAGCTCTTTCGAAACGTCAGGTAATAAGATTAAACTTAAGGTAATGGTGACAATAATTATTTGAAAACTTAAAATTAAAGTTACGAAGGTTCCAAACGCGCCTTGGTCCGAGAAGAGCCCACAACAACTCAGCCAGGTGTATCCTTTTTTAGTTTATCACCATTTAACAATAGGTATGTAAGTAGCCTGTCATGTAATACATTTAATTTCCAAGCAATTTTGTCATTTACGTAATCATTGCCACTATAATATGACTTTTCTATAAGCTTACGTTTAATAAAAACTTTGAACTTATTGACAGAGACATGCCAGTGATTTCATGTGGCAGTTTATTATAAAAACGTATGCAATTGCCTTTAAAGGAATTACTTATTTTTGTAACCTAGTGTGATGTGCAAAAATTTTATTTTATTTCTGACATTAATATTATTGCAATCACACCTTCTTTTAAAATTGCCTACATTTTTATGGACATATACTAAATTTTCAAATATATACTGACTATGTACAGTCAATATTTTTATTTCTTTAAATTTTTCCCTTAACGACTCTCTAGGCCCCATTTTATATATCGCAAGAACAGGTCTCTTCTGCAGAACAAATACACTATCAATATCAGCAGCATTACCCCATAGTAAAATACCATATGACATAATGCTGTGAAAGTAGCTAAAATACACCAGTCTTGCAGTGTCTATGTCAGTCATATGACGAATTTTTTTTAACTGCATATGCTGCTGAACTAAGTCTGCTCGAAAGATTATATAAATGTGGGCTCCACTGCAGCTTAGCATCTAACGTAATTCCGAGAAACACACTGGTATCAACCAAATCTAATTCATCATTACTAAGCTTAACATTGGCTTTTACTTGCTGAACATTAGGTAGTGTAAATTGTATGCATTTTGTTTTATTCTTATTGAGCGCTAAATTATTAGCTTCAAACCAATGTACCACTTTCTTGAGAGAGTTGTTTACATAATCATAATTAATTTCTCCTCTATTAATTTTAAACATAAGCGACGTGTCATCTGCAAACAAAACTATCTCATGATTATCCTTATCAACATAAGGAAGTCATTAATATAAATGAGAAAAAGAAATGGTCCCAGTATAGTTCCTTGGGGAACCCCCATTTTTACAACAGATCCGGTAGACTGCTTTCCATTGATACCTACTTTCTGAATTCTATTCATCAAATAGGAACTCATCAACTTTAGGGATTTATCAGTAATTCCGTAGTAATGTAGTTTCCTGACCAATGTTTCATGATGCACACAATCAAATGCCTTGGATAAATCACAAAAAACGCCTAATGCGTCCTGTGACTCTTCCCAGGCTTCAAAGATATGTTGAATTAACTCAACACCTGCGTCGGTTGTTGAGCGACCCTTTGTAAAACCAAACTGCTTAGTGTGCAATAGATTATTGATACTAAAGTAACCAAGTAACTGATTTAACATGAGCTTCTCAAAAATTTTACTGAAGGTGGGTAGTACTGATACCGGTCTATAATTACTGGGGTAAGTAGTACTGGCTAATCTATTCCGATGACATATATAATGCATTTTTTATTTTAAAAATTGATTACTTGTGCTTAGAAGCGTGTTTATTACTCAAAACTGAAAGTATATGGTGAAATGCAACCTACCTTCATGTAGAAGGTGATATTGTGTTTGTAGATTCAGGTATGAAGGTGTCTGCTGCAACAGTTACTTGGGAATAGTTTTTGACTATCAACGATTAACTTAGATATCTACTGTGGCTTGTATCTTGAAAATCACTTTTTCTTATGTTAAAAAATGTATACATACGTCGTTGTTTTACAATTATAGTTATAATTACAACTTAAATCGTTTGATTGGTTTAAACTTAAAACTAAACAGGTTTTATAATGTTTTTTGTTGAAATATGTCAATGATTTATGGCACAAGACATGAGTATCTAACCATATTCATATAGGAGGTAGCTATAGTTCCATTGTCTGTCTTTTCTAGATGAGTCCAGTAAACCCGGATAAGGACTTCGTTGAGCTTGAGTCGTCGCCGCCGAAGGACGGCGATGGTGCTCCCATCACTGGTTACATCATCCAGAAGAAGAAAATTGGAGGAAGGTATGTATGATGGGCTTTGTACTTAAATTTATCTCGATACCTATTATGATGTGATCATATTATCTGTAGCGCTATTGTGTAACTATTTTGAAGTCATCTCTAAATATCTCTCTCTAACACCATACTATATATCGAGAATACAAAAGTGAATCAGAATTTCGCACTTGTGTTAGACAAGACATCGTTACAAAATAGTATTACTGGTAAAATATTAAAAAAATATCAGTTTCAAAAAATAAAGAGCTTGTACCTGTTTTTATTTCGATCGTTTTTCTGGTGTCGTTCGGTGGAATAATAAATATATATATTTTGCGATAGCCAGACATACCTTATTTTTAAAATGCTGAAATATGGTTAGTCTTTGGTTTTACTATAAGTTAGTACAATTTGGAGTTTGGACCATGGTAGCTTCAACTAATTTTGAATAGTTTTTAAAGTGTTCGCTTCGTATTATTTAGTTACATAATAATATGGAGACTACGTTTCAATAACTGCTCTTACTATCCTCTACATTGGTTGTCAAGATTAAGTGAAGATGAAGATGAAGATGAGGTGGGAATAGTTTCTTAAACACCGTCTTCGTATGATTTTGTTCCTTAATCTTACGGAGTAGATGTCTGAGTAACTGTTCTTACATTATTCGGCCTCGATGTCAAGATTGAAGACCAAGATTGAAGATTTTTTTGTAATGTTAGAACATCAGACGAATTAGTCGTAAGTCATTTTGTTATAAGTAATTTGTTTGTTTTGTAATGATTTTCTATGTGTTTGTTTTTTGGTAGAAGATAGTCTGGTGTAGTCAGACATATGTCATTGTGTGACGGCTGAAAGTTTGTTATTCCACTTACTATAGATGATTACGGTAGCCAATTTGGAGTTTGGACCGGGTTTTTGCGATGCTAAGCAACAGGGCGCATGATTTATATTTCAAAAATACGCATTGCGCATGGACAATTTGAGGGTCAGGATCCTTGAAATCTGCTACTTACTAAAGCCAGGGCCCAGGACAAAGTCTTACCTCCATAACTGGCTACTGTACTTACTTATGGTACTGTATGGTACTGGCTTATCTATTCCGATGATATATATAATGTATTTTTTATTAAAAAAATCGTTTACTTGTGCTTTGTAGTGTGTTTATTACTCAAAACTGAAAGTATATGGTGAAATGCAACCTTCATGTAGAAGGTGATATTGTGTTTGTAGATTCAGGTATAAAGGAGTCTGCTGCAACAGTTACTTGGGAATAGTTTTTGACTATCAACGATTAACTTAGATATCTACTGTGGCTTGTATCTTGAAAATCGCTTTTTCTTATGTTATAAAATGTATACATACGTCGTTGTTTTACAATTATAGTTATAATTACAACTTAAATCGTTTGATTGGTTTAAACTTAAAACTAAACAGGTTTTATAATGTTTTTTGTTGAAATATGTCAATGATTTATGGCACAAGACATGAGTATCTAACCATATTCATATAGGAGGTAGCTATAGTTCCATTGTCTGTCTTTTCTAGATGAGTCCAGTAAACCCGGATAAGGACTTCGTTGAGCTTGAGTCGTCGCCGCCGAAGGACGACGATGGTGCTCTTATCACTGGTTACATCATCCAGAAGAAGGAAATTGGAGGAAGGTATGTATGATGGGCTTTGTACTTAAATTTATCTCGATACCTATTATGATGTGATCATATTATCTGTAGCGCTATTGTGTAACTATGTTGAAGTCATCTCTATATATCTCTCTCTAACACCATACTATATATCGAGAATACAGAAGTGAATCAGAATTTCGCACTTGTGTTAGACAAGACATCGTTACAAAATAGTATTACTGGTAAAATATTAAAAAATATCAGTTTCAAAAAATAAAGAGCTTGTACCTGTTTTTATTTCGATCGTTTTTGTGGTGTGGATCAGTGGAATTTTAAATATATATATATTGCGATAGCCAGACATACCTCATTTTAAAAATGTAGAAATATGGTTAGCCTTTGGTTTTACTATAAGTTAGTACAATTTGCAGTTTGGACCATGGTAGCTTCAACTAATTGGGAATAGTTTTTAAATGTATGCTCCGTATTATTTAGTTACATAGGTAATTAAACTAAATAACTTAATAACACGGAGTCTACGTTTCAATAATTGCTCTTATCGTCTGCCTCGTTATCAAGATTAAGTGAAGATGAAGATGAAGATGAGGTGAAGAAAATAAGAACTTGAGAATGGTTTCTACAACATCGTCTCCCTATGATTTTGTTACTTAATCTTATTTTAGCCAGACATACCTTATTTTTAAAATGCTGAAATATGGTTAGTCTTTGGTTTTACTATATGTTAGTACAATTTGGAGTTTGGACCATGGTAGCTTCAACTAATTTTGAATAGTTTTTAAAATGTTCGCTTCGTATTATTTAGTTACATAATAATATGGAGACTACGTTTTAATAACTGCTCTCACTGTCCTCTACATTGGTTGTCAATATTAAGTAAAGATGAAGATGAAGATGAGGTGGGAATAGTTTCTTCTACACCGTCTTCGTATGATTTTGTTCATTAATCTTACGGAGTAGGTGTCTGAGTAACTGTTCTTACATTATTCGGCCTCGATGTCAAGATTGAAGACCAAGATTGAAGATTTTTTTGTAATGTTAGAACATCAGACGAATTAGTCGTAAGTCATTTTGTTATAAGTAATTTGTTTGTTTTGTAATGATTTTCTATGTGTTTGTTTTTTAGTAGATAATAGTCTGGTGTAGTCAGACATACCTCATTGTATGACGGCTGAAAGTTTGTTACCCCACTTAATATAGATGATTACGGTAGCCAATTTGGAGTTTGGACCGGGTTTTTGCGATGCTTAGCAACATTGCGTATGATTTATATTTCAAAAATACGCATTGTGCATGGACAATTTGAGGGTCAGGATCCTTGAAATCTGCTACTTACTAAAGCCAGGGCCCAGGACAAAGTCTTACCTCCATAACTGGCTACTGTACTTACTTATGGTACTGTATGGTACTGGCTTATCTATTCCGATGATATATATAATGTATTTTTTATTAAAAAAATCGTTTACTTGTGCTTTGTAGTGTGTTTATTACTCAAAACTGAAAGTATATGGTGAAATGCAACCTTCATGTAGAAGGTGATATTGTGTTTGTAGATTCAGGTATAAAGGAGTCTGCTGCAACAGTTACTTGGGAATAGTTTTTGACTATCAACGATTAACTTAGATATCTACTGTGGCTTGTATCTTGAAAATCGCTTTTTCTTATGTTAAAAAATGTATACATACGTCGTTGTTTTACACTCATAGTTATTATTACAACTTAAACCGTTTGATTGGTTTAAACTTAAAACTAAACAGGTTTTATATTGTTTTTTTGTTGAAATATGTCAATGATTTATGGATCAAGACATGCCGAGTATCTAACCATATTCATATAGGAGGTGGCTATAGTTCCATTGTCTGTCTTTTCTAGATGAGTCCAGTAAACTCGGATAAGGACTTCGTTGAGCTTGAGTCGTCGCCGCCGAAGGACAACGATGGTGCTCCCATCACTGGTTACATCATACAGAAGAAGGAAATTGGAGGAAGGTATGTATGATGGGCTTTGTACTTAAATTTATCTCGATACCTATTATGATGTGATCATATTATCTGTAGTGCTATTGTGTAACTATGTTGAAATCATCTCTAAATATCTCTCTCTAACACCATACTATATATCGAGAATACAGAAGTGAATCAGAATTTCGCACTTGTGTTAGACAAGACATCGTTACAAAATAGTATTACTGGTAAAATATTAAAAAAAATATCAGTTTCAAAAAATAAAGAGCTTGTACCTGTTTTTATTTCGATCGTTTTTCTGGTGTCGTTCGGTGGAATTATAAATATATATATTTTGCGATAGCCAGACATACCTTATTTTTAAAATGCTGAAATATGGTTAGCCTTTGGTTTTACTATAAGTTAGTACAATTTGGAGTTTGGACCATGGTAGCTTCAACTAATTGGGAATAGTTTTTAAAATGTTCGCTTCGTATTATTTAGTTACATAATAATATGGAGACTACGTTTCAATAACTGCTCTTACTATCCTCTACATTGGTTGTCAAGATTAAGTGAAGATGAAGATGAAGATGAGGTGGGAATAGTTTCTTAAACACCGTCTTCGTATGATTTGTTCCTTAATCTTACGGAGTAGATGTCTGAGTAACTGTTCTTACATTATTCGGCCTCGATGTCAAGATTGAAGACCAAGATTGAAGATTTTTTTGTAATTTTAGAACATCAGACGAATTAGTCGTAAGTCATTTTGTTATAAGTAATTTGTTTGTTTTGTAATGATTTTCTATGTGTTTGTTTTTTAGTAGAAGATAGTCTGGTGTAATCAGACATACCTCATTGTATGACGGCTGAAAGTTTGTTACCTCACTTACCATAGATGATTACGGTAGCCAATTTGGAGTTTGGACCGGGTTTTTGCGATGCCAAGCAACAGGGCGCATGATTTATATTTCAAAAATACGCATTGTGCATGGACAATTTGAGGGTCAGGATCCTCGAATTCTGCTATATACTAAAGCCAGGGCCCAGGACACAGTTCTATCTCCATAACTGTCTACTGTACTTACTTATGGTATTGTATGGTACTGGCTTATATATTCCCATGACATATATAATGTATTTTTTATTTAAAAAATCGTTTACTTGTGCTTTAAAGCGTGTTTATTACTCAAAACTGAAAGTACATGGTGAAATGCAACCTACCTTCATGTAGAAGGTGATATTGTGTTTGTAGATTCAGGTTTAAAGGAGTCTGCTGCAACAGTTACTTGGGAATAGTTTTTGACTATCAACGATTAACTTAGATATCTACTGTGGCTTGTATCTTGAAAATCGCTTTTTCTTATGTTAAAAAATGTATACATACGTCGTTGTTTTACACTCATAGTTATTATTACAACTTAAACCGTTTGATTGGTTTAAACTTAAAACTAAACAGGTTTTATATTGTTTTTTTGTTGAAATATGTCAATGATTTATGGATCAAGACATGCCGAGTATCTAACCATATTCATATAGGAGGTGGCTATAGTTCCATTGTCTGTCTTTTCTAGATGAGTCCAGTAAACTCGGATAAGGACTTCGTTGAGCTTGAGTCGTCGCCGCCGAAGGACAACGATGGTGCTCCCATCACTGGTTACATCATACAGAAGAAGGAAATTGGAGGAAGGTATGTATGATGGTCTTTGTACTTAAATTTATCTTGATACCTATTATGATGTGATCATATTATCTGTAGCGCTATTGTGTAACTATGTTGAAGTCATTTTTAAATATCTCTCTCTAACACCATACTATATATCGAGAATACAAAAGTGAATCAGAATTTCGCACTTGTGTTAGACAAGACATCGTTACAAAATAGTATTACTGGTAAAATATTAAAAAATATCAGTTTAAAAAAATAAAGAGCTTGTACCTGTTTTTATTTCAATCGTTTTTGTGGTGTGGATCAGTGGAATTTTAAATATATATATTTTGCGATAGCCAGACATACCTCATTTTAAAAATGCTGAAATATGGTTAGCCTTTGGTTTTACTATAAGTTAGTTTTTTATAAGTTAGTTTAGTTACAATTTGTAGTTTGGACCATGGTAGCTTCAACTAATTGGGAATAGTTTTTAAATGTATGCTCCGTATTATTTAGTTACATAGGTAATTAAACTAAGTAACATAATAACACGGAGTCTACGTTTCAATAACTGCTCTTATCGTCTGCCTCGTTATCAAGATTAAGTGAAGATGAATATGAAGATGAGGTTAAGAAAATAAGAACTTGGGAATGGTTTCTACAACGTCGTCTCCCTATGATTTTGTTACTTAATCTTAGGGAGAAGATGTCTTAGTAACTGTTCTTACAATCTTCGGGCTCGATGTCAAGATTGAAGACGAAGATTGAAGATTTTTTTGTAATGTTAGAACATCAGACGAATTAGTCGTAAGTCATTTTGTTATAAGTAATTTGTTTGTTTTGTAATGATTTTCTATGTGTTTGTTTTTTGGTAGAAGATAGTCTGGTGTAGTCAGACATATGTCATTGTATGACGGCTGAAAGTTTGTTATTCCACTTACTATAGATGATTACGGTAGCCAATTTGGAGTTTGGACCGGGTTTTTGCGATGCTAAGCAACAGGGCGCATGATTTATATTTCAAAAATACGCATTGCGCATGGACAATTTGAGGGTCAGGATTCTTGAAATCTGCTACTTACTAAAGCCAGGGCCCAGGACAAAGTCCTATCTCCATAACTGGCTACTGTACTTACTTATGGTACTGTATGGTACTGGCTTATATATTCCGATGATATATATAATGTATTTTTTATTTAAAAAATCGTTTACTAGTGCTTTGTAGTGTGTTTATTACTCAAAACTGAAAGTATATGGTGAAATGCAACCTTCATGTAGAAGGTTATATTGTGTTTGTAGATTCAGGTATAAAGGAGTCTGCTGCAACAGTTACTTGGGAATAGTTTTTGACTATCAACGATTAACTTAGATATCTACTGTGGCTTGTATCTTGAAAATTGCTTTTTCTTATGTTAAAAAATGTATACATACGTCGTTGTTTTACACTCATAGTTATTATTACAACTTAAACCGTTTGATTGATTTCAAGTTAAAACTAAACAGGTGGAGTATCTAACCATATTCATATAGGAGGTGGCTATAGTTCCATTGTCTGTCTTTTCTAGATGAGTTCAGTAAACCCGGATAAGGACTTCGTTGAGCTTGAGTCGTCGCCGTGATGGTGCTCCCATCACTGGTTACATCATCCAGAAGAAGGAAATTGGAGAAAAGTATGTATGATGGGCTTTGTACTTAAATTTATCTCGATACCTATTATGATGTGATCATATTATCTCTAGCGCTATTGTGTAACTATGTTGAAGTCATCTCTAAATATCTCTCTCTAACACCATACTATATATCGAGAATACAGAAGTGAATCAGAATTTCGCACTTGTGTTAGACAAGACATCGTTACAGTATAGTATTATCTATACTAATATTATAAAGAGGTAAAGTTTGTAAGTTTGTAAGTTTGTTTGTTCTTTGAAATGGGGTAATCTTCGGAACTACTGGTCCAATTTTAAAAATTCTTTCACCAGTAGAATGCTACGTTATCGGGGAGTGCTATAGGCTATATTTTATATTTCTATTTCTTAAAAAACAGTCGGGACCTATTATATTAAATAGAATGATTTTCGTCTACATTTTTTTACAGGTCCCGACTGTTTTCTAATTGCTTTCTACACTTCTGAACTGAGCTTGTTTTTTTTCTTTTCAGTTTTTGTATAATTTATGCAGTCGGGTTTTTTTTATTTGTTTAATTAATTTATTTATTAAAATGTTCGCTTCGTATTATTTAGTTACATAATAATACGGAGACTACGTTTCAATAACTGCTCTCACTATCCTCTGCCTTGGTTGTCAAGATTAAGTGAAGATTAAGATGAAGAGATGATGAAGTGTCTTTGGGAATAGTTTCTAAGAGATTCTCCTAGTACGATTTTATTTCATAATGGTGCCGATTGAATCTTTTGAAAACTGCTCTCATTATCGACTAGTTGTCAAGATTGAAGACGAAGACTGAAGATTTATTTGTAATGTTTAAACATCAGACGTATAGCAGTAAGTCATTTTGTTATTTTTTGATTATTTTTATGTGTATGTTTTTGTGGTATACCGAGAGCCTGTTATCAGACATGCCTCATTGTATGAAGGCTGAAAGTTAGTTATCCCACTTACTATACATAATTATGCCGGAGTCTACGTTTCAATAACTGCTATCATCTGCTTCGTTGTCAAGATGAAGTGAAGATGAAGATGAAAATGAAGTGCCCTTGGGAAAAGTTTCTAAGACGTCCTCTCCCTATGATTTTGTTCCATAATTCTAGGAATTGTATGTTTTTGTAACTGCTCTCACTATCGTATATCTCGATGTCAAGACGAAGACTGAAGATTTATTTGTAATGTTTAAACATCAGACGTATAGCAGTAAGTCATTTTGTTATTTTTTGATTATTTTTATGTGTATGTTTTTGTGGTATACCGAGAGCCTGTTATCAGACATGCCTCATTGTATGAAGGCTGAAAGTTAGTTATCCCACTTACTATACATAATTATGCCGGAGTCTACGTTTCAATAACTGCTATCATCTGCTTCGTTGTCAAGATGATGTGAAGATGAAGAGATGATAAAGTGTCTTTGGGAATAGTTTCTAAGAGATTCTCCTAGTACGATTTTATTTCATAATGGTGCCGATTGAATCTTTTGAAAACTGCTCTCATTATCGACTAGTTGTCAAGATTGAAGACGAAGACTGAAGATTTATTTGTAATGTTTAAACATCAGACGTATAGCAGTAAGTCATTTTGTTATTTTTTGATTATTTTTATGTGTATGTTTTTGTGGTATACCGAGAGCCTGTTATCAGACATGCCTCATTGTATGAAGGCTGAAAGTTAGTTATCCCACTTACTATACATAATTATGCCGGAGTCTACGTTTCAATAACTGCTATCATCTGCTTCGTCGTCAAGATGAAGTGAAGATGAAGATGAAAATGAAGTGCCCTTGGGAAAAGTTTCTAAGACGTCCTCTCCCTATGATTTTGTTCCATAATTCTAGGAATTGTATGTTTTTGTAACTGCTCTCACTATCGTATATCTCGATGTCAAGACGAAGACTGAAGATTTATTTGTAATGTTTAAACATCAGATATATAGCCGTTAATCATTTTGTTATAAGTATTTTGTTTGTTTTGTAATTTTGTTTTATGTGTATGTTTTTGTGGTAGACCGAGAGCCTGCTATAGTCAGACATGACTCATTGTATGAAGGCTGAATTCCTTATCCCACTTACTATAGATAATTATGTTAGCACATGCGTAGTTTGGACTGTGGTGGCTTTAGAAAGTAGCAGGTTTTAACTCTAGAAAGATGGCTAACGGTCAAAAGACACGTCATCGTCAACAGACATTTTAAAATTAAAATATATTTTTGTTTGATTGCGTTGTCAACGTTTTTAACAATATTTATAGTATATTACTATTTCTGTCAGATCTGGGTATAGGTGTCGCTTGGACTAATGGTTTTTCGCCATTTATAATGAACAACAAATAATAACGAGCAATATAACGCCTGCTTAAGCAAAAATGAGAATCAGAAAAAACGTTTTTCCTAACAGTTATGACTGATTGAATCTGTCTGCAACAATAGGGATGATGACAGTTTTTTAAATCTATATATATATAAAAGAAAGTCGTGTTTGTACAACACTCATAACTCAAGACCTGCTGGACCGATTTTCATGGTTTTTGATTCGTTAGATTTAACTCCGCCAAGAATAGCAGAATACATCTTAAAAACAATAAAAACTCAAAGAATAAATAATTATGAACGATGAATAATTTTCCATAAATGTCACTTTGTTTAGTACCTGTCAAACATTTCTTGTCCATCCTGTCAAATACTTTAATGATTGACATTTATACGTGCGTTTAGAAATACTGACAAATAATTAACATTTTTGCGTGCGTTCATAAATTAATTTTGTGTAAATTAAAGTTTCTATTTCAGAAAACAATTTCTAAGATTTATTCTATTTGTGAAGTTTGCACTAAATCGGCCGTCATATATCACATTTTTTGTAACAAATGAATTCAGAAGTAGGGTAGGGGTATGGTAGGTTGGGTGTAGAGAAGGGGTAGAGTAGGGTTGAGGTATGATAGGGTAGGGGTAGGGTAGAGTAATGGTAGGGTAGGGTAGAAGTAGGGTAGGGTAGGGGTAGAGTAGGGGTAGGGTACGGGTAGGGTAGGGGAAGGAGTAGGGTAGTGTAGGGTCGGGGTAGGGAAGAAGTGCAAATAAATAAATAAATAAGTCAAAGCGAAGCTTGACCGGGTCCGCTAGTTGTATATAAATTAAGAGTAATAGTAAAGCAATTTTTTAAAAGTAACAGGGTATCTGCGATCATTACTTTCGGAACTACAGTGATTTAAAGGGTCAGATTTGCGGCTCTGCCATCCCTGAAAAACGCCCCATAAAAATTGGTACGAAAATAGGTACATAATGATGATTGTTAGATTTGTATAGGCGTTCAAATAAAATTACTAATATCTTTGTTATTTGTGCGTTTATTTTTATAGTTATACATATTAAAAAATGTCACATTTAAACATATTAAAAAAATGGTATGAAAATAGGTACATAATTATTGTTAGATTTGTATGGGCGTTCAAACAAAATTACTAATATCTTTGTTATTTGTGCGTTTATTTTTATAGAATTTTATTTTTATATAAAATGTCACATATATACATGTGACATTTTTTAATATGTGTAAACATATTAAAAAATGTCACATTTAATGTAAGGAAGCTAAAATTGTATAAGTTTGCATCTAATTACGATAAAAGACTTTTTAATAGATTTTGAAATTTTATACTATTATTTATTTTGCAAATGTCCAGACAATCTTTGCTTTTTATGTATAAACTACTTAACATTGGCCTTATTTACCCGAATGTATCATAAAAACCAATATATTCAAACTTAGTCATTAACTAATTGAAGGTAGTTTCAGAATTTTAGCGTTTTGGGAATATTTATTCACGTATTCATATAATGTTACATATATGTATCGTTTCCATTTGTAGTTTTTACAATTAGCATGCAATCGAATAACATTACTAGTAGATTTATAAATTATAATTACTTGTTATACGATAAAAAACTAAGTTTAATAACTATAACCCGACTACGTAAAAAGGGAAATAGAGAATTTTATAGGTACAGAAATGATCATGGTATAGCCGTTAGGTACACATTATATTTATGTACCTATGTCTAAAACGGAGGTGTGCCTGGTAAAATTATAGTAGACCATATACTCGTAGCTGCTGTAGATGCAACCGCGGCCTTACCGTGACCATTTTAGTACTACATTTCTCTATTTCGATCTAAAACATTTTCTTGTTTCTTTTTTTTTTTAGACCCCGTCTTAATCGACTTTCAAAAAGGAGGAGGTTCTACGTTCGGCTGTACGTATGTTTTTTACTTCGTCGGAATATAGTTTTTTAACTTTATTTTTTTATTTAATAATTATATTAAATTAACTGTTTTCGGTTTCTAAATAAAATATGGTTTAGAACAATACAGTGATCTAACGTGCGGAACCCTCGGTGGGCGAGTTCGACTCGCACTTTTCCGTTTTTTTATTATCATTCACAAAGTAGAGGGAAAACGTTATGCAAATAGAATTTTATCAAGTTCAAAGCTTTTATGAGCTCAGTAAAAGTAATGCTGGAAGTAGTTTTTCCAATTTACTATTTATATCCAAAGGAATGGCATATTTTCCGTTAGCGCAATATGACTACGGCAAAGTAATGTGACGCGAAGCACTGAATAAACGGCACTCGTTTAGTGCTTACGTACATTTTTATCTCATAGATTTAAATCACGAAGATCTACTACGTTGTTTGTTATGAGTTTTTTTTAATAATAATTAATTTTGTCTATTTGTCTTAGGGATTCTTAAATGATGTATTCTCCGAGCAATCAGAATCTATGGTGACGTCTCATAAAAATGAGAAAAATGTTCGGCAAGTCATCTCTCAAAGTCGGTGAGAAACGCGCGTGTTGAAGTCTATCAAATGTGCCTTATCCCGTCTGAGTTATGCTCATACCAAAGCCTTAAAGTCCAATTTATAGTCCGCTTCCGAAGTTACTTGGCGTCATCAGCCGTATTTTTATAGTCCCGTTCTTCTGCAATTGGTCGGAAAGACTACTGAGTGTGACTACTTGAAAGTGGACTGTGTTAGAAGTAGGTACGTACGTACAGTCCAGCGGACGGAGCTCGAAACCATGAATGACTTCTCGATGTGAGTCCGACCCCTTTAAAATTATTTATTTATTTATTTTATACACATATATATATAAACATTACAGGCTTAACCTAATGTGTTTATATAAACTATCTATAATTCCTGAATTACTTGAACGTATCTGCTGAAAGTTCTGTGAAATTCAGCAGGTGAGGAGAAAAACAAATCTAAATCCGGGTCCCACTCTAATACCCCGCTTAGCAATGCCAACGCGCGAACAAGAGGTGACTCGCGGGTTTGCACCAACCTACATGTTGGAATAGTGAACAGTTTCATTTTGCGTGCCCTTTTTTGTATATTGGGTATATGGAATGAAACCAACTCTAGTACTGAAGGGTTCAACAATTCGCCCCTAATCAGTCGGAAGAAGTAATCCGCTAGAGCTACGCTACGTCTCACCTCTAGTGAATCATACCCCAGCATACCTTGTAAAAAAACCATGTTTGTACCTTGTAAAAAAATTATGTTCAGCTTGTCCCTCAAAGTCGAAGAAGACTTTGCCTAAAAATTCATTAGGTCGCCTAAATTTAACGGTCCACTGTAGGGCCAGCTCCTAGCCAAGTGGCATGTCGATTCTCTTTCTACGATCGCTAACGCTTCGAAAACTAGAAAAATGTATGGGAATGACAGATCTTGATCACGTGACCTGTCGATAGCAAATGTCATTATACATCTTCACATACATTTTTCTAGTTTTCGAAGCGTTAGCGATCGTAGAAAGAGAATCGAGGTGCCACTTGGCTAGGGGGCAGGCCTCCCTAAGACTACGTCTCGCTTAGAAGTGGATTGTTATTTGGGAAATGGAACTACTAGGTATAGGCTGGGTATACGTACTAGGGTTGTCAACCGTACTATAATACATAGTATTGTATTGTATTTTAGGTCTACGTACTATATTATACTCTTGAAGATATTGTAAACAACTACCTATCTCTATATCGGTATCTCAACACCAAAATGTAACAAACAGTATTTTCATTATAAAATTTTTCGAATGTTCTTTTTCCATTAACTTTTGACTCATGCAATAACGTGTAGCGTATCCGAATTTATCTCTCTTATTTTATTTCGTACTTTTAACGAAAGAATTAATAAAAAAACCGGACAAGTGTGAGTCAGATTAAAAATGTATTTAGTACTAATTCTTACACAATATTTAAGCAACATTTTGTGACAACATTGGTGTGAAAATTTGTATTATTTTTGGAGTTTACTCCTTAATGAGTTACCCTTTTAGCTGGTGGGAGGCTTCGGCCGTGGCTAGTTACCACCCTACCGACACAGACGTACCGCCAAGCGATTTAGCGTTCCGGTACGATGTCGTGTAGAAACCGAAAGGAGTGTAGATTTTATCCTACTCCTAACAAGTTAGCCCGCTTCCATCTTAGATTGCATCATCACTTACCATCATGTGAGATTATAGTCAAGTGCTAAGCTGTAGAGGATAAAAATATGTAGATAACCCTAATAGGCAACTGCTACTTTGTTGCTACGTGTATAACATAAAACGTATTCAGATCTCTTTCAGTTTAAAAGAACATCTGCAATAGCAGTGCGCCCTCAATTATTATATGATGTGGAAATGTGTTTACATGTAAATATAGCTTTGATTGTAACAGCCTTAAAATTCTTCGTCAAATGATTTAGTGCGAGAGCCTGAATTAGTCAGACCGTCTTCTATACTAATAATTTAAGAGGTAAAGTTTTTTGAAAGGGGTAATCTTCGGAACTACTGGTCCGATTTTAAAAATTCTTTCACCAGTAGAATGTTACGTTATCGGGGAGTGCTATAGGCTATATTTTATATTAGTATCATATATATTAGCAGAGTAATCACAGTTTTTGTCATACAGGTCGGACCGAAACTCCTCATAAACAAACTTATTCGCATGCGCTGCCTTAATCATTGTGTAAAATGGAAATCAAAGTGTGGGGGTTTTATGTACCTATATAATATATACTAATAATATAAAGAGGTAAAGTTTGTAACATTCTTTGAAAGGGGTAATCTTCGGAACTACTGGTCCGATTTTAAAAATTCTTTCACCAGTAGAATGTTACGTTATCGGGGAGTGCTATAGGCTATTTTATATTGGTATCATATATATTAGCAGAGTTTCACAGTTTTTGTCATACAGGTCGGACTGAAACTATTCATAAACAAACCTAATCGCATTAATCATTGTGTAAAATGGAAGTCAAAGTATGGGGGCTTTATGTATCTATATAAGTTCTACAAAAAAGTCCGCGACGCCACATATCTATCTTCTATATATTAACAGATATAGTACCTTTTGTTTTAAAAATTATTAATTTTATATACGTAGGTTTACGAAATTATTTATCAACTAAACTTAAATCCTTATCAAAATAAATTATTTAATGCGTCATCGCACCACGCTATTGAGCGTGGTGCGATGACGCACCTTTAGCAACCTTTAGCAAAATCGATCCAGCCCATTGGGGCTGGATCGATTTTGCTAAAGGTAGGGTAGGGATAGGATAGGAGTAAGGTAGGGAAGGTGTAGGGTAGAAGTAAAGCAAGGTAGGATAGGATTAGGGGCAGGGTAGAGTAGGGTAGGATTGGGTAGGTTTAGGTTGGTAGTAAGGTAAGTTAGGGGTTATGGAAGAAGTGCACATAAATGAAAGCGAACCTTGACCAGGTCCGCTATTGAATATAATAACTATGAATGCAGGAACTATGAATTTTCGGTATTAAAAGTAGCCAATATGTTGCTCAATAATCTCCTCTGTCTTACAGTGAAAACCTCATTAAACAAATGAACACAGACAAAAAAAAAAAAAGTTCGTATTTTGTTTATTATTATTTATTTATTTATTTATTTTATTAGGATAACCAACAGCTATTACAATTTTACATGTTAATGATTTACATTGAAATAAATATATGAGTAGTTATTGCACAGCTAATAATTATAGGTTAACACAGCATACACAAATTAATATTATGTCAATACTACAGTTGTCAGAAATGAATGAATGTCAAATAAAACAATGCAAATTAATATGCAAAAAATGTCAGACTACAATAAACTAAAAGCAATACAATTTAAAAAACAAGTCACATAAAATTAAATATAAAAATCAAAAAATGATATCTATATATATAAAAAAATATACATATATAAGTATTTTGAAATTACACACAGGCAGCCAATTCAATTTTATTTATATTAATTGATATGGTAATGAAGTTTGATGATCATCACAGGTTTTTAAGATACTGTGATCAGCTGACATATTCTCTAACTTTAATCTATTAGCCACCTAATAAAATGATCATCAAATTAATAACAACCGCACTTTTCTTACACCGTAAATACGTTATTGTCAAATTCACTGGTTAATAATTTTGATCAGTTAGCAATAAGTAATTAAAGTAGAAGTTTAAGTTAACGTAAGTAATAGTTAGTTGCTCCGGGTGGTGGATTGAGAAATCTACCGTCCGACAAGATATAAGATTGGAAGGCGCATCTTGTTGCCTTGGTAAGTAACAGACGGAGCAATGGGATCCTTAGATCCCCAGTGGAGGGTCTGCCTCGGCGGACGCCGCTGTCTGAGTTGCGGAAGATTAATTTTTTGTTCCCGGAACTCAGGCATCAGGCGAGGCGATGGAATTTAGCTGGGTTTTAGTGGGTATTCTGGCTGACTCGCAACCGGTGAGTCCCACATACTCCATCGGAAATGTGCCAGCCTATGCCACTATTTCCGAAGGAGACGCGTAAAAGCATTTCCCAGCTTGAAAAAAAAAAAGAAAAAAAAAAGTAATAGTTAGTTGGTTTACATACGTCAAAATTGGCCGGCAGAACTTAAAGCATTGTTCATCATAATGACAAGGGTTCTGTAGCTATTCAAGATATTGGTACTTAATACTAATAAACTCTTGCCTATCAATCAGACCTATAAAGAAAATATTAGCCGCTATTGAAACTAAATTTCGAGGTCAGTAATAATAGTCTCTTTAATCAAAACGGCAGTCTGAGGTCATTGCAACAATGTGCATGTGACGTACATTGGAACACATAATGGGCGGGAGTGCCGTATGTCTAGCACATCATTCACGGTTCGTAACGTTTTAGGCTTGTTATGTTTATTCCGGCTATTGAAATGCAATTTTATCGACAGAAATAAAACTTAAATTAAAAAGTAAAAAGCCTTTTCCAAAACAAGTTTTTATTTGAGTGCGCTAATATTAAAAAAAAATACTTTAAAAACTTCTCATAAAATTATTACATAATTTTAATGTTATATATACAATATCGTGGATTAAAAATAACTAGTCCGCCATGTTGGATTTAGTCCACAGGGAAACCTTAAGCCGGATTCATATTTGTCTGACGTGTCGTGTCGTGACGCGTCAGAACAGAATCGGTATCATACATTTTATATGGTTACGTTTACACTTATGTGTTGTGACATGTCCTGATTTGTAATCCTCCGTCTGCCGAAACCACGCCACCAATTTTCGTTACTACCTACTTCTTTTGTTCACTAAGGTGTGCCGCGTTTCCACAGACGGGGTTAGTGTCGCGTGCGCATAATAACTTTCGGAATGTGAATTCCAGGGACTACGCTGGGATTAAAAACTACAGCGACTTTCGTAAGCGTCTGTTACATCGATCCACCCTACGGCATCCAATCTTGGATATTATCTCCGGCGTGCAGTCACACCTTGGTGACTACGCCGAAAACCAGCTGCCGTCTCGGGGCTCAAGCCAGCCCGTACCCTGCCTCTCTTCGGCTACGGGTTCGACCCGACTCGACGGCCAGCTAGCAACGTGACGACGGTCGCCGCGGTGCGCGCCGACTCGAGCTGCCCCGTGTTTCGTCATCTCGCCTCGCGGAGCGCGCCTTTAAGTGTTCAGGGAAGTGGTTGTCCTCACAATAGGGATCATCCCTATTGTGAGGACAACCACTTCCACAGTTCCAAACCACAGTTTTTTAAATTGTATATAAATTAAGAGTATGCTAATAGTAAAGCAATTTTGTAAAAGTAACAAGGTATCTGCGATCATTACTTTCGGAGCTACAGGGATTTAAAGGGTCAGATTTGCGGCGCTGCCGCGGATCCCTGAAAAACGCCCCATACAAAATGGTACGAACTTAGGACGTCGTAGGCAATTAATGATCGTTAGATTTCTATGAGCGTTTAAACAAAATTACTAATATATTTGTTATTTCTGCGTTTATGTTTATAGTTCTTATATTAAAAAATGCCACAATTAGTGTAAGGTAGCTAAAACTGTATGAATTTTTATCTAATTACGATAAAATATTTATAGTAGATTTTGAAATTTTATAATCTTATTTATTTTGCAAATATCCAGTCAATGTTTGCTTTTTATGTATAAATTAGTTAACATTTACCTTATTTACCCGAATGTATCATAAAAATCAATATATTCTAACCTAGTCATCATCCCCATTGTGGAAGTGAAAAAAAAATAAATAGTAGGGCCTACCCACTCACGGCCCCCTAACTTTTACTTTTAATCACTTACTCTAAATTTAGGTTACGCCTTCTAATTTTTTTTTTATTATAATATTTAATTTATTTTAAATTCGTTTTTTTTCCTCTCTAAATTTAACACGTAACAACATCTTTACAAATAAGTGAGCTCTAGTCACGGCCCATACTTAATTATATATAACATGAAGAAAATGGGAATTTTCTATATCGGTTTACAAATGACTGAAATATCGTTGGACATACATAAAAAACATACATACAGCCGAACATAGAACTCCTTTTTAGAAGTCAAAGATATTGGTTAAAGCTATGCATTGGCAGGTCACACTCTTGGGTATCTTGTTATAGAGCACACTCAAACCTACAAAAGATTTTTTTGACTCTTATCTGACAAATTCATCATTACGTTATCAACCCATATACGGCTCACTGCTGAGCTCGAGTCTCCTCTCAGAAAGAGAGGGATGAGGCCAATAGTCTACCACGCTGGCCCAATGCGGATTGGCAGACTTCACACACGCAGAGAATTAAGAAATTCTCTGGTATGCAGGTTTCCTCACGATGTTTTCCTTCACCGATTGAGACACGTGATATTTAATTTCTTAAAATGCACACAGCTGAAAAGTTGGAGGTGCATGCCCGGACCGGATTCGAACCCACACCCTCCGGAATCAGAGGCAGAGGTCATATCCACTGGGCTATCACGGATGACAATAGTATATCTAGTATAAGTATTATTCTATCTTATTATACAAAAGTAAAAAACAAATATAAACAGTTCTGCTTCCTGAAACGTTTAAGATTTATTAAAATATATTTAATTCGAATTTTATACTTTTCCAGTCTCTGACGCTGTAGCTGTCTACTCAGGATCTTTGCAGTAAAGTAGGATGCTCAAAGGGCCTTTGATATTCAAAGTGAATACTTTCTCGAAAGATGACAACTCCTTCCGATTGTGATAAGAAGTAATTGAAAAATATAAGACGCTTAGTTGGAAAAGGAGCATTTAAATATGTTGCAATACTTGTATACGAATCGTAAATCTATGGTTTCAATACAACTTGCTTAGAGGTAATAAATATGTACTGTAGGCATGGACCTCTTGAAAAAAATAGTCTCAAAATCAGCAGTCAAAAAACGTACTCACAAAATGAGTGCCAAAAATAACTTTTGGGTGGACTTTTCAAGTAGTCGAATTGCAAATTCAACCTTATAATTTTATTAAAGCTTGAGAAGTTGTCGCGGACGATAAACACATACTATTTCACTATAATATTTTTACTAATTAACTATTACTGTTAGCCGTGTTAGTCCAGTGGATATGACCTCTGCCTCCGATTCCGGAGAATGTGGGTTCGAATCCGGTCCGAGGCATGGTCCTCCTACTTTTCAGTTGTGTGCATTTTAAGAAATTAAATATCACGTGTCTCAAACGGTAAAGGAAAAACATTGTGAGGAAACCTGCATATTAGAGAATTTCTTAATCTCGGCGTGTGTGAAGTTTGCCAATCCGCTTTGGGGCAGCCTAACCCCTCTCATTCTGTGAGGAGACTCGAGCTCAACAGTAAGCCGAATATCGGTTGATAAGGTTGATAAGGATGATACTGATAACAATGTATACTGTAAAGTATGTATACTGTTAACAGAAATGAGGAGATCCGCAGAAGAACTAAAGTCACCGACATAGCTCAACGTGTCGCGAAGCTGAAGTGGCAATGGGCGGGGTACATAGTTCGAAGAGCCGCCGATGGCCGTTGGGGTCCCAAAGTGCTGGAATGGCGGCCCCGCACCAAAAAGCGCAGTGTTGGCCGACACTCCACCAGCTGGACTGACGACATCAAATAAGTCGCAGGTATTTACAGGCGTATCTGGATGTATCGTGATGTTTGGAAGTCCCTAAAAAAGGCCTATATCCTGCAGTGGACGTCCATCGGCTGATATGATGATTATGACGACGACACTGTTAACTTAAGGTTGCCTGAAAGACATCATTATGAAGGGATAAGGCCGCCTTTTTGTGTACCTACTTGTTCATAATTTTCTTTTTTTTTGTGTGTTATTTTGTTTGTTTCCTCGTTTTGTGGTGTACAAAAAAAAAATATTTACGACATCTCCTTGTTGCGTTGTTTAAAAAACGAAAGCATGCGGTTCGGTTTAGGCGAAGCTGTGATTAAAGCCACAAAATGCGCTACCGTAGTCCGGTGTAGCTCAAATTGTTTAAGAAGACAAAAGTAACAAAAACTATTTCGAAGTTCCGAAGTAACCTACGCAAATTGTTTCCTAAATGCTTTGTCTTCGCTAATGAAGTTTGTATGAAACTGAATTTAGTTAAATGCTTTTAACAAGTACCCACTTGACTAAAAGATTATTTTGACTCAGAGTATTGAGTCTCAATTGCAGGCGCATTCAGTAAAATTAGCTTATAATTTATTTGTAACCTCGAAAATGTGATCTCGACTCGATTTACAAATTTTCATTCAGTATTATTTCAGGCTGTTTAATTTGCCAAAGTGCCACCTCTACTGATCTCTGCAATTCGAAAACCTATTACGCAATTACATTCATTACATTTATTCTATAAATTAAATTGCAATTTTAATATTTGAATATCGCACAGTACGTACATTACATAAAAACAAAAATATTAAAATTTTCGTTTAATTTTCAAGAATCTCTCCTATTTTTTCTATACATAAATGATGTTGTAAGTTACAATTTTTTGGACTAAATTTTCCGTTCTCAAAAATCAATCGTCATTGACTCCAGCCTTCTTAGCCTGTTGGTAAATCCTCCACTGCTTCTATCGGTTTCTTTGTACCTACTCGTGTTTCTATTAAATACCCACCTTTTAGCAACACGTTGTCTGGAAGGTATGTCATGGAAATACAAAGATTATTTTTATATTGAGAAGGAATACATTAAGGGACTTAAGCGAACTTATCCTAATAACTATACAAATCATGCCCACGTGGAATGGTGGCAAGAATTCTGGTTGTTTTTGTCGATTTGATGCCTGTTCCTGATGTCAGTAGTCGGCTAGGAGTTCATACCTTTAAGTTCTCGTCGGATGAAGGTGATGTTTATTCAAGAACACGTCACACCAGATTGGCATAAGTGAATCAGACGTCATTACAATCAGTGATGTACCAGGCTACCAACTACCAGCTCCCAATTAGTGATAATCTCATGCAACGGGAGTTTTTAATTCCTGCTTCAATTTTTGCATTAATTACGCCCGTGTAATAAAGCACATAATGAATATAGTACTTTTCATTTGCGAAAAATGTTTTAATGAAATTACTTTACTTGTCTGCTGATGGAAATGAAATACCTACCAATACTTTAATAAATCATGTAACGTTACGTTAATTTGTAGATGGGTAACCGTTTTTAAAATGATAATTTCTTATTGGGGGATGAACCGTTTCGTCTCGTGACGCGTTATGGTGCTTAGTTATTTACTTATATCCAGCTTCCCGAGACGCACACGTGTTTTTGGCATTTACTGACTATTTAAGGTGACTGTTTGAAATTAGATTATATATCTCTAATTATAGGTACATATTTTGCAATACAAAGCGAACTTTTTTCAAATAAAAGTACTTATCTTAAGCCCATTCACACGAGCGCGGACTTTAAAAAGCGTTCAAATAGAACAAATACATTCCAAAGTATATGCTCACACGTCAGCGTTTTAAAAACGCGATGCTTTTTTTCGAGCTGTGTTGCATTTTCAATTTTGGGCGTTGGAAAGAGACCTTCATTTAACTTCATACTATATTTGAACGTTTTTTAACGCCAGTTAACACACAAAAACACGCTCGTGCGAATGGGAGTTAAGTCATAGTTATTCACGAGTTTCTACTTTGCACACGTTTCAACTGCGACACAACAAATACATAAACGCAGGCTTACTATTACAATTAAGCCAAAAACATGATAAACAGAGTATTTTCGACTTAACGAAATGACTTATGGTTCAAGCTATTGATTAATATTCTAGAATGTAGGATTCTATAGCTTGGCAAGTTCGTTCGTAACACTCCAGATGGTCCGCGAGGGCCGGGAAGGAGGTAGCGATATCCCGCGCGGACGACTTCGTACCCGCGCAGTCCTTCCGTCTGCGCTTGGCGCACGACCTCACAGCCGCACAGTTCTTCACCCCCGTCGCCCGCATATCATGGGAGTGTCATCAACGAACTTGCCAAGCTTTAACCAAATTAAAAATAAAAATTTTATTTAACCAAATTTAACGGACTCTTAAAAAATATACCACAGTGATCTCTAATATGCAATCATACAAAATGGAATATGAATAAATTGCCCAGGAAGGTTAAATAGCAATGCATCAGCTGCCTACATAAAAGCTCGATTAAGCGAGCACTGCAGATTGCTTTAACGGTCAATTGCCCTCTCATTTAAATACGCACATGTTATTTAGATTGCAATTAATTGCATCAATACATTATATAAAACCAAATAGTTTTAATTAAAACGCACTTGATATCTGCAACGTAAACAGTGGCTTCATTGGACACGCGCGTCAGCCTTAGAGCCTCAATAGCTCAACGGTGAGAGCGGTCGGATTCACCACCGAGGGGTGGTGGTTCGATACCCGCCCCATTAGTCTATTGTCGTACCTACTTCTAATACTGTCTTTCCCAACTAGTTGGAGGGGAATGGAAATATTCACTGAACGGATCGCACTGAAATTTGGGATGCAGGTAGATGTTATGACGTAGGCATTCGCTAAGAAAGGATTTTGATCAATTCTGCCCCCGAGGGGATAACATAATCCTTAACTTTTGAGTTACACTTTAAACATTTTTTCCATTTTTCATAGATCATAAAAATATCTATACTAATATTATAAAGCTGAAATGTTTGTTGGTTTGATTGAACGCGCTAATCTCAGGAACTGGTCCGATTTGAAAAATTCTTTCAGTGTGAGATATACCATTTATCGAGGAAGGCTATAGGCTATGTATTATCCCCGTATGCCTACGGGAACGGGAACCACGCGGGTAAAACCGCGCGGCGTCAGCTAGTATGAAATATAACGTGATTCAAGGTTTTTTTTTAATTCAACCCTCAATTTGAAATAGGGGTTGAAAGTTTACATTGACCTCCACGCGGACGAAGTCGCGGGCGTCCGCTAGTACACATCATAAAGCGCAAAGTATGTTAACCACGATTTCAAATTGCAGGCAGCCGTTGTATGTAAGAAGCTTCAGTGCATCGGTTGATAGTGATGAGATTTTGAAACATCGATTTTTGTAAATCCCTTTGATGTAACACTCAATCTCTACCCGTTGATTCCTAATAGGATTATACAGCATGCAGCTATTGCGTTCTGACAAAGGGTGTATTGGAGTTAATCCCCTTGCATATCAATTTCAATGCAGAGGGATTTACTTAAATCCCCTTTTAACTGATAATATTACGAACATTAGCAGGTAAGTTTAGTTCGATAAGACAATTAAAGCTAAAACAGGAGGCTATTCAACTGTACTCGTAGTCTGTAACCAAGTTAATGCGCCAACGGATCGAACAGAGGATTAGGCGAAACTTTCTTGTGGATGGCTATGGTTGTAATACACACAAATTTCATTTAAAAGTTAAAAATGATTGAATAGAAACATGCATTGGTCTGTGGTGTCAGATTTGTATGTATGTGTTGTGTGTCTGAGTGTGTGTGTGCATGTAACCCTCTCATTACGTTTGAACGGCTTAACCGATTTGAACGAAATAGGCAGCACTTAAAAGAATTTATCAAACTTAACAATTAAACATAGGTACAACATTCGAAAACCTATTCAAACCAGTAGATTTTGAGAAATATTAAAAACGAAAATTTCAAATATAAGTTTTGACAACAATGACATCCCTCTTCTCTAAAGAGGGAAGCGTGACCTTTAATGGGCTATTTTAATGCTCGCCACTCACCATTAAATAAACTTACATGCCCGCAGCGCTAACGGCTTGCTGTTCGAAAAAACTGATCGTTTGTTGGTCACGATGTGCATGCCATCATGCCGACCACGACCAACACACCATCAGTTTTATCGGATGTCAACCCGTTAGCGCTGCAGGCATGTGGGATTATTGGATGGTGAGTGGCTAGCATAACTATAGGTTAGTAGTGATGATAATGAGTCTATTAAGTCAAGTACTGGTTCTTATAGCAGGTGGATAGAACCTACCTACTAAAAATATGCTCACGCCTCACTTTTACGTAGTACTTTGTCCGCTTCTGTTACCAAGTTTACTAATGATGAAACTTACAGCGATACCTAGTGTTCGTTATCTAGAAGTTCTGGAACAAAGTTGAAAACTTTCAGTTGCAGTTTTGAAAGCTCTCCGCGAAAAACCCACTCGAAAAATTTAACGACTGAATTTTGTTAAACCCGCGTTTTCTATGTTCTATTTATATTGTGAAAATAAATTAGAACACACAGCACCACTTATGGATTTTATTTTAATTTGTATATATACATATATAACTACAGTTAAAGATTTTATACTATTAGATATTTCACTAATATGTCGAAACTGAGGCGAACTAAGGCGCCTTTGTCTTAATTTAATTAAAAAACAACTGTACCATAGTAAACAACAAAAGTTATTTAAAGAAATAGTACCTAAATATTGTCTACAATGTAGAGTTGTGTGTTCAGAAAGTGTAAAAACTATAATAATAATAATAATACATAATCATACACAACTAATACATAAATTACATGTATAAAAAATAAAAATAATACATAAATATAATATAATGTAAGTAAATACAAAATGATACCCCTCTCATTCTGAGAGGAGACTCGAGCTCAGCAGTGAGCCGTATATGGGCTGATAACGACGACGACGAAATACAAAATTGTGCATGTGTGCGTTGTGTGGAGCATCTAAATTCAAATCACATTTTTAGTGATTTTATAAGCAAATAATATGCCAGAGTAATAGATATCGTTGCCTACTTTACAGTTTAAATTTATCTGGCAATTCCACCTTCCAGCGTAGATTGCATCATCACTTACTATCAGGTAAGATAGTAGTCAAGGGCTAACTTGTAAAGAATAAAAAAAAAATCCACACTTAAACCAGTTATTTTAATTGTTCTGAAAAGCATGTCAAAATTATTACAGTGGACATTGTACATTAATAAGCACACAATACCTATTCTGTTATTATAATGAATAATTACCCACTGTGTGGCGCTTAAATATAAATCACCACAATAATTACGAGAATATTAACACTTTTCTCCTTTGTCTCGATAATTACAATTAATTTTCAATATAGGTTACATTCAATTATTATTTACTATTATTAACAAAATTGTGGTATCAAATAAGTAGGTACACAAAACAAAAGGGGAATGCTCATCCCCTGCCACCCGGCAATGAAGTTATATCTAAAAAAAAACTTGATGATTTTACTTTAATAGTTTAGTATACAATACATTTTTATGTATACTCGTACTAACTACTAACTCTTCAACGAAATCTTTGTAGATATTGATGGTAATTAAATTACCAATCCATTTAGGTTTGTGTGTAAGTAGTTTATATATTTATAAACAATAGTTTTCCTTTTTTTTCTTGACATGATGTTTCTAGCAGTAAGATCTTAGTATTTTAATATAATATTATTATTTTACAAACCCGTCAAGTTTTATAATTTTTTTTGGTAGGTATGTTTAATTTTTTGTCACAGTGATTTTCTGATTAAAAGCTTTTGCTATTAAAATTAACGATAAATCCGTAGGCTTGTTATTATTTTTTACTTAATGCCTACTTATGGTGAGTCCATGATCTGTCCTCGCTCTATACTGACTATTTCCAACTATTTCCTTTCACCCACAATGTTATCCTTCAGTAATAAATGTCCCTACGAAATTCGAAGCTTGTTGGTAATAGAAATATATTATGAATAACTTATTATTTAGTAAGCCAACATAACACAAGTGATCTATAGAAACTTACCACCAAATTAATACCAATAGCGGGTACCAATTAGCAACGTGTTATTTGTTTCAGAACATCATAAATCTTTCTTTTTTAATTATTCTAAATACTAAGGTCGCATCTCACTTTAACGACACCAATCCCGCATTATATACAATAAAATACTCAATTATGATTTTATACTCGTTGTTTAGTCTGTCTCTTACAGTGAAAGCAACGACTCAAATACAAAGGAGATGGTCCAAAATTGTATGGAGCCCAGGATCAGTCATTATACCCTGGCGGGTTATACCCCTAAGATATTTTTTTAACTATTTTTGATTATACAAATCTACGAATTTATTTTAGATGCGGATAGATTACGTTTTCAATGCAGTAATCGATTTGACGTTTGCTGTCAATTGTCATGTCATAGTTGCTCTATGGGCGCCATCTTGATATATCTCAGAAACTTGGGGTTTTATTTTATTTATTTCTTTTTATTTAGTTAGATTTATTCACTTTAATTTACTTTAAATCTTGTACCCCGTATCATTAAAAATAATAATTATACGGGATAAAAGAGTGGACCTTAAATGTACCATCTCCTTTCTGATGTTTGAGTCATCTCATCTTTCCCCTGTACGTCGCGGGGCGTCGTTTCTTCTCCGGTTTTGCTCTTCCAACCCCTTGCGGTCCGGGTTGTCGTAAATCCAGACTGCGATTGCTCGCTATCCTGTGCTGGGGTGGTGTTTTCACAAATTTCCGCTCCTATATATTTGTTACCATAGTTATTTGGTATTCATTTTGCTAGCAGATCGAGGCCCAAGCGAGCGCTCGATTAAGATAATTCGAGGTGGTCCTGTGGTGATGGTGGTTCCTACACTACACTGGCATATCCAGTGCAGTGTAGGAGTGTTGTCGTTTAAGTGTGCTTCGACCTTATCCATCCCACTTGGTAAACGTCATTCTAAGTGACACGTGATTGACATTTGACGTAGACCGGCGTGCCCGAGAGCAATATTGGCTCGCAGTATTGGTTTCGCATTAACAAGCTTGTATAAAAGTTATTTATTACAAACAAAATAAGGATTAGCTTAATCCTACAAGTTTGTATGAAACTTTTTCTTAGAACCCGAGAGCGTAATGTTACAGTGGGGTTCCAACGCAACTAAAATTTTAATAAAAAAAATACAACGGACTTCAAAACCTAAAAAGTACCTACTAAACTAAAAAGCGAAAAATAACATCCTATTATTATTATGTTCTACATGCTGATCAGTATGAAGGCGCTGCTAAGCCGTTGATGTATGAATTCAAGCTAAGCGAGAATGTCATAAAGATTTCAGTTTTTCATTCCTGTTTCATGTGGTCCTGTCAGAAACGGTTTAAATAAAAAAAACATACCAATCAAATATAGCCTCAATAGCTCAACGGTAAGAGCGGTCGGACTCATCACCAAGGGGTAGTGGTTCGATCCCCGCCCCGTTGGTCTATTGTCGTACCCACTCCTAACACTTTCCCGAATAATTGGAGGGGAATGGGAATATTTGTCATATTGAAAAAGATATGGCAAATATTCTTTAAAAAAAACTTGTTTGTTTACATGATACCAAAACGGTATAGTGTAAATAACTATAAGAGAAAACACAATTATAGTCTTTTAATTACAGACAAACATTTAAATTTTATATGTATTGATGATACTACTAGACCGCATTTTTAGTACGCCGCATGTCTGAATAGACGGAGAGCCCGTGAACTTTAGTCATTTTATAAAAACTGAAAATTTGTCTTCAGGGGATCCTCAAGTACTTCGGCCACATTGCCAGGAGAGGAGATAACTTAGAGAAACTAGCTATCACTGGTAAAGTGGAAGGAAAGAGACCTCGAGGATGTAGCCCGATGCGTTGGTCAGACCAAATCCGCGCCACTCTCGACACCAAGGTAGGTATTGCAAGTAGCAAAAAGCAGAGCCACATGGCGCGACATCTTTAAGAAGAAAGTTTGTGTTAGGGGTCGCTCAGTCATGAGGAATACGACGTAGGAAGGAGGAGGAGGAGGAGGAAGGTTTGTCAGCCCATTTGCCAGACACTTGGCTTCATGGCAACCCTTCGCTAGAGACCCTTGAAGTTTCAAATTATATAGTGTTTTTAGAAGGGTTACCGCGAAGTTAAGTGACTGGCGACTGGGAATATAATTTCTTATATGCAGAGGAAAACATGAAAAAATTACTCTTTGTATTTAGACGGTTGAAAGTCTGGACCCTTAAAACCTGCTACCTCCCAAAGCCACCACGGTCCAAACTCCATAATTGGCTACCTACCTACTTATTGTATCAGCTGACAAACTTTCAGCTTTTATTAAATGACGAAAGGTGTGGGTTTCGCGGGCTCTTAGTCTAAAATAAATCGATCGCGGATTACTAATTGATACGTGACAAATGAATGAGCTCGCGTATTTCGTGGTCGACGCAAACAACTATATTAAATGTATACAGATAAAGTACTGATGTTAGGTCAACAGCGCTGTACTGACCAATATTATTTATCATAGCGTTTATTTACTATCATTAGTCTATTTTAATGACCTCGGCAGAGTAAAGCCTAATTCCATAAAGGATTTAGAGATAACATCATACGCTACTCCAATTACCAGCTCCCACCTTGCCTGGGGCCATAAATGATTATAGGCCCCAATATATTTTTTTTATAAGTTAGCCCTTGACTACTATCTCACCATGGTTAGTGATGATGCAATTTAAGATGCAAGCGGGCCAACTTGTCAGGGTAGGATGAAAAAAATCCACATTACTTTCGGTTTCTACACGACATCGTACCAGAACGTCAAATCGCTTGGCGGTAAGTCTATGCCTGTTAGATGGTAACGGCAACGGCCGAAGCCTCCCACAAGCCAGCCCCGGACCAATTAAGGAAACCTCAATCGCCCCTACCGGGCATCGAACCCAGGACCTTGTAAAATGTGCATACCACTGCACCACGAAGGGTAATATATGGAGTCGAATTTCAACTCTCTAATAAGGCCTAAAGACAGTGTTAGAAGTGGGTCCGACACTAGTCCAATGAGCGGGAAATCAGTCTCATGACCGTCAAACGTAACATCCTATTGGTGAAAGAATTTTTAAAATCGGACCAGTAGTTCCGAAAATTACCCTTTTCAAAGAATGTTACAAACTTACAAACTTTACCTCTATAAAATATTAGTATAGAAGTATACATAAATATTGTCTACAATGTCGAGCTGTGCGTTTAAGAAGTATAAAAACTATAAATTCATACATATATAATGTAAGTAGGTACATACATGTATATTGTAAGTAGGTAAACACGAAATTGTGCGGAGCGGAGCAACTAAATGGGGATGATGACTAGGTTTGAATATATTGATTTTAATGACGGGTAAATAAGGTCAATGTTAACTAATTTATTATTTATATATACTAACATAAAAAACAAAGATTGCCTGGATATTTGCAAAATAAATAAGATTATAAATATTCAAAATCTATTAATTTTTTTTTTATCGTAATTAGATGAAAATCCATACAGTTTTAGCTTCCTTACATTAAATGTGACATTTTTTAATAAATGAACTATAAACATAAACGCAGAAATAACAAAGATATTAGTAATTTTGTTTAAACGCCCATACAAACCTAACGATCAGCGAGCCAACGACGTCACTAAATCGTGCCATTTAGTATGGAGCGTTTTTCAGGGATCCGCGGTAGCGCCGCAAATCTGACCCTTTAAATCCCTGTAGCTCCGAAAGTAATGATCGCAGATACCCTGTTACTTTTACAAAATTGCTTTGCTATTAGTATACTGTTAATTTACATACAATTTAAAAAACTGTCATCATCCCTATTCGCGTCACTTTTTGCGATGATTTTGTAGGCACGTCACATATCTAATAGTAGAAAATCTTTGCAAATAAGCAGTTAAAAGCTTCAACTCCAGATTCTCTTAAACGGGTATCGTATGTAAAGTTATAATATAAACTGCAGAAACAATTAAAACTCCGACCAGAACTAATCAATAGTTGTTTTGAAAATATGCATTTCCCAAACCCCCGTCTCACAGAGCAGGATTATATCAAAGTTCATGTTTACAGTCGGCTCCTGAGCACGCTTCACAATAACCACTTTCAACGGAGCCGGAAAGTCTTGATTCAATTTCAATCTATCCCTGAGCTAGATTTCCTAAAGCTACCTTTGAAGACTCATCGATTTTTTAGTTATTTAAAATTCTTTTATTCTGCCTGTTTCGGCTAATCTCTGAAACTGCTGGACTTCATTTTTACGGCACTTGCACTGGCAGATTATTTGCGATGATGGATCCGGTCCGGGGCATGCACCTTCAACTTTTCAGTTATTTGCATTTTAAGAAATTATCATCCTCCGGTGGCTAACTGACAAGCAACCCTTCGTGGATATCTTATTCGTATCATAGAGTAGTTAGAGGATATTTCCCAGTTGGCGTTATGATTTTCGTTAACAAAAAAAAAATCAATTTTTACAAAAAAAAAAAATCATTAAAAAAATTCAACCGACTTCCAACACAAAATTAACCTACCCACTAAACTAAAAAGCGAAAAATAATTGTATGTGCTACCTTATGATCAGTTTGAAGGCGGTGCCAAGCCAGTTAGCGGTAATTCTGCTGCTAGATACAAGGACTTCCAAACCTCCCTGTTAACCCACTTGTTGTCGTCGGTGCAGCAACAAAAGCGTGTCAAATATTATACCCTAGGTCTAAACCACCGATCTTATAAGGTCATTGCCCGAAACAAATAGGTTCGTATGCGTAAAATATTTTATAACAAGATCCCCAAGACTGTGATGGACTTGCCAATGCATAGCTTTAAGCAATGGGTTAAAAAACATTTGCTTAGTCGAGGTTACTACAACATTGATGAGTTCCTTAAAAATAAAAGCGTCTGGAGGCCATTGGATCAGCTTCCACCTTCACACAAAAAGTAAAACTAGAAATTGGAATGTTATCATCAATTGTATATTGCAATACTGTATGATTTTTTAAAAAAAGCAACTGTTGAGTTTCTTGCCGGTTTCAACCAGTCCAACTGACGTGTCAAAAGTGCTTGTAAACTGAGCCTACTTGAAATTGATTTTTGATTTTGATTTTTTTTTTGATTTTGAAAATGCGACAAAATTTGGTAGGTATACGTTTTGCGATACGTTCGTACGCCGTGTCCACTGTATTTGTCGTCTAAAAATTTCAGGCACGTTCCTGTACAATCAACAGCGAGAATTGCTACTGAAATAAAATTTCTTGCCGGTTTAATGTCTTTGTCACAAGAGGCATGTAAATGTCACATGTTACATTAATATCACGATATTATGATTCATTCAGAATCAGTTCAAATCTATGAGTCAGACCAGACCTGTTTAAAACACTAAAGGTGCTATATCTGCTAAAATATAGAAAATAGATATATGGTGTCGCAGACTTCTTTGCAGACTTTTAAAGGTACATAAAGCCTACATACATTGATTTCAATTTTACACAATGGATAAGGCAGCGCATGCGAATAAGTCTGTTTATGATGAATTTCGGTCCGCCCTGTATGACAAAAACTATGATAACTCTGCTAATATATACGATACACATATAAAGTATAGCCTATAGCACTCCTCGATAACGTAGCATTCCACTGGTGAAAGATTTTTTAAAATGGATCAGAAGTTCCGAAGATTACGCCATTTAAAGATTGTTTCAAACTTACAAAATTACAAACTTACAAACTTTACCTCTTTATAATATTAGTATAGATATAGATAAAACCCTTAAGTAAATCGAGCTAGGAATAAAACAGAACCTCACAGTAGAAAATACAGAATAAGCAACTGTGCTATAGAGGCTTGCCTTGCCTTTATGGAGAACGGTGTACCACTCTGTGTTTTTAACCGACTACCAAAAGGAGGAGTTCCGGCTGTAAGTATGTTAATCGATATTATTAGAGATTGAATAAAATTTCAAAAATCCTTTCTAGGCTAAGGAATCCGGAAGTAATCGTTTATGCCAGTCACTCAATATTTTAACTTACATTTGTATAATACGAGATGCATTTAAAGAGTTCTAAGTCTCTTTTGTCTATAGACAATATTTGTGTTAATGTTTCCGTAATATAATCATAAATTGCGTACAATAGAATGACGAATAAAATATATAAAATAAAATTAAGAATTACACAATATATTAAATTAAAAAATTAATAATAAATAAAATAATTATAACAAATACACACCATCTATTTGTTCACCCAGAGGCAAGGTACCCAATACACTAGCGCTAAGTTTTAATAATTTTCCGTAATTATGAAGATATAAAAGAGGTTTATATTAATATCCCAAAAGTTGCTTATTACACGATTTTCATTTAGCCAGTCGCTCCCTGAGAGTTTGGTTCATCTGACTATATAACGCTCCACAGTTGACTAAACATAATGGCAATTAGTGATCGTGAATTGTGATTACCTCAGCTATATTGAGACTCATCCGACCGATAAATGACCTTAGTCTTTGTTGACTCGGAACGAACACCGGTGCAGTCTTTCTAAAGAACCAGTATTGTTAGGTAAAGGCTTTAAGAGCGCTACAATTTTGAAAACTACAGTACAAAGCCTACAAACTAGAAAATACGGTGAACATTGCCCGAGTACAACGTTTGTGAAAAATGAACGTAATATAAAATGCTATACCATCTACGGTATTTTCTGGGTTCGTCCAGCATAGTGACAAAACCTGTGATAACTATTTAATCGATCGATTATTATTAAGGAATAAGTGCTGCAGTACAGGCTTGAATCTGGTTTTGGATGGATGGATGGATGGTTCTTTCGTTAATTTCTTATTATTTTTTTGGTGGTTTTTGGTGGACCTTCGTGTCAGGCAGAAGTATAGTTGGTCTATTCCATATTCTCTCTTCTATAAGGACTGAAAGGGCCTGACATTATTTTTGGCGTTAAGTTGTCTGTTGATGATGATGATGATTCATTATAATGATGCCCCCGACCGAACCATTTATATTTTTTTTTGGGCTACAGCAGCCAATCTCACGGTGAGTTTAACCATGCAAGCGGGAGATATTATAGTGCACAGGTATGCAAACACTGGTGCTTTTCTTTTCCCTCACTTTCATATAGTAGGGGAGCCGAAGAGGAGATTTTTGCAGTTACTCGAGCGCGCCAGATAAAAATAAGGGAATATACCTTGCACGTTGTTCAGTACCTCCAGCAAGTATGAGCCCTTAATATTGGTGGCTACGTTTAAGGCAACCAAAATGAACTTCAGAAATACTCAAGCAGCACGTCAGATTATGCTATGTTAGATGAGTTGATAGCTAAAAGGTGTGCATTTCGAAAATCTGACGATTTGAGCGTAACGGGAACGAATAGGAGGGTTCCAAAGCTGCTAAATAAAACCCTTATATTTCTATTATCCAGCCACGAGCTCGGCTAATTTTTTACTTATTTTGAATGAAATTGAAATTGTCTTTAGTCTGTAGTTTTTTCCCCAGCGCTGAAAGGAGAAGGATTAGATGATAGAAATTCTTTCTATCATCTAATCAACTAAATATAATCGATTCCAATGACGTTGTAGTAACTGCAAATTTAGCATCCCGGGCTCCCCTACTAATAGTCCGATGAGACGACATACATGATGCTACATTATTAAAGGTACAGAACCATATCACGGCTCCAGTTTCAGTCACTCGTAAAACACTTGTCAGATGTTACTTGTTTTATTTCTTTTCCCCTAAATCGACGTGGATCACTTTGTTTAACTTCCACTGGGAAATCTTTTATGGAAATAAGAAATGTAGATACGGGTAGGTATCATGATAATAAAGTTATTGCTGTATCCTCGAAGGTGCTTTCAATTTCAATTTATTATGAAATAATGATATTATTTTTCTGGCATTTATTTGTTTACACTTTTTTTAACAATATTTATAAAAAAATCTATTTTACTTATAAAATTACATAATAGGTATTTGAACAACACGAGCGGAGATGTTAGGTTAATTGATTGTCAATGAATTCCTTAACCCTACATCCTTTGGTCACAAGTCCAGGATTCTGCTCGGAGTTTTTCTCTGTGCAACGCGATGTACCCGGCACCCGCACGTTATATCTATGGATTGCTATTAAATTTGTCCCTCTAAAGTATCAATTTACATACTCAAGAGTTGTGACGGGATAAAAATAGTCAACCTAACGTTTGCATATTCTACAGGCTTCATATTTTCAGTCGCTCGATTGGTATGAAAATTGTATATTAACCAAATCAGTAAAAAAGAAAAATAAAATTGCTAATTAATCATGTACTTGGCTGAAACTTCCAAGGCAGGTAACCCATTGGCAATACATTTATATAAATTTATTTTGATATAAAAAAGTTTTTAATCGGTAGACAAGTCAGTGAAAGTCATCTTAAATATGGAACTCGGACTGTAAGACCTAGGAGGATGACCTGACAAATAAATAACAAATCATTTATTGTAAGTACCGAAGGTCTGACTTAGACCATTCTATCATTCACATTTTATATTCGTTTAACAATAAAGCACAACAAATCACTGAGAGTAATAAGAAATCTACACCACGTTCAAAAAGTCACGGTTTCCATTACTTATATTCCGCGCTAACAAAACAAGCACAAAGAATCAACGTACCCGTAGCAAATAACATAACAAATTTCTGCACTATATTTTTCTACTTTCCAATTCCCAATAACAAATTGTGCTTCCGTAGTTTCAAATTTTGACTGGTCCATATTTCACTGGCGCGAAAGGTTTTCCTCTCCAATATTTTTAAAAGAAAAATCAAATAACGATTAGGACGTAAATATACTCAATTATAAACTACGGACAAGATAAAATAATGTAATAATATTGGAAATTTTAATTTGATAAAAAAAACAAAAGGTAGGTATTATCTATCTGTATATATACTTATAATAACAATGACAAATATAATAATTATAAATAACTGTTTATATAAATATAATAATTATAATAAGTGTATTAGGTCAAATTCTGTACATTGAATATATTTTGAAAGTTTTAGTTGCAGGGACAATAATAATCGATACTGATGCAAAAATATGTCTGTCTATGATTTCAGATAGTTGTTTAAGTGCTTATATTATCTTTTCTTTAAATATTGTCTGTCTTCTTATATTTCTGTTTGTTAGGGCTAAACTCTGGAACGGCTAAACGGATTTTCTGAGACTTTCACTGTAAGGTAGATTAGGTTATAGAGCAACATATAGGAAACATTTTACCCCGAAAAATACATGGTTCCTGTGAGATTTGTGAAAAACAGAATTTCACGCTTAAAAAGCCACGGGCTAATGGTTTAAAATGATTATCAAAAACTACAAAGTATTGCATCGATTGAGCTCAAATTTTGACAGAATATAAAGCTTTTAATATCGTTTTTATCTATTTTTGGAGTCAGTTTTTAATCAATATTTGAGTCCCGCCTGCACAATGTGTCGCCGCGTAGCATGACAGGTTGTTAGTCCCAGTTTGTCAGTAGTTTTATTTGTGACCACGACTCCGCAAATACCTACTAAACGAATTTTTAGGCAGTATTCACAGATAGATTTAACGCACGAGTAGTTTTCGAATACCTAACAATATTGTATCACAGGTTAACGGGATCCAACGTTAAATATGAAACAATATATATGTTACCGTCAAATTGTAAAATACGTTAGTTTATAATCTCACTCGTTTATAGTCTGCCGTCATATTGTGAACTGAAAATACTGATTACAATTTAACACATTATTTCTCGGTACATTATAATGTATGAAATCAAAATGTCTCAAGCATACTACACATCGCGTTAGTGTCTAAGCTTCAATCCCATAATAAACACAGAGAAAACTTAACACCGCGCTACTCAGGGATATTTTTAAATTGCGGTTACAGAGAACTTTTTTTAATTTAGCAAAGTATTTCTTGCTTGTTCAATGTTATCGTATTTTCAGATTATGATTCCCGGTTTCCTTAATCGAAATCGCTGTACCCTTTCTAATATTTCATCATGTAGATACATAGAGTTGCAACTGCTTGGTTTTCGGCTGATGGTCATATATTTACACGAAACTGAAACGTTTTTAAAATTTTTGATTGTCTATCTGGGCTATTTTTGGGAAAGGCTAGACCAATTTTAATGAAACAATCACTAGAAGATAAAAAAGCTTTTTGAGCTACATTAAAGCAGTTTTAACAAACATAGTTTTTGATGACGAAGTCGTGGATCTCCGCCAGTTACGAATAAACATCAGTTTCTACTTTCGATCTGTATTCTGAGCTTTCGATATTAAAATAAACCAATTAACGTAGAACAGTTTCAACGGAACATTTGACATTGATTGTTAATGGCAGGCGTCGACAGATCCGCATCATACGTATCGGAAGCATCGAATGCTAAATGTACAAATATCCAATAGGTACAACGTATATTTGGATTTATTTTATGAATTGATATATTTTTAATAATCAAAATTCATTTGTTTCAAGTAGGCTTAGTTTTGCAAAGCACTATTGAACGGTCAAGTTTAACTCATCATTATCAACCCATGTTCGGCTCACTGCTGAATATTATATCTAAAGAATTTACCAGTTGTTTTGAAGGCGTATAGGAGAGCCGTGATAACCTAGTGGATATGACCTCTGCCTCCTATTCCAGAGGGTGTGGGTTTGAATCCTGTCCGGGGCATGCACCTCCAACTTTTCAGTTATGTGCATTTTAAGAAATTAAATATCACGTGTCTCAAACGGTGAAGGAAAACATCATGAGGAAATCTGCATACCAGAGAATTTACTTAATGCTCTGCGTGTGTGAAGTCTGCCAATTCGCATTGGGCCAGTGTGGTGGACTACTGGCCTAAGCCCTCTCAATCTGAGAGGTGAGTCGAGCTCAGCAGTGAGCCGAAAATGGATTGATAATATTTAACATTCATTCAAAGTAACGTGACAGTCAGGTGACTGCATTCACAGTTTCACAGTGGAACACTAAATTAGTACGTCAACTTAGTTAGAGCTTGTTCCACGGTAATGCACTTGTTTGAGTGTCAACGTTCCTGACGTTTGCCGGGAGCGAAGTGGAGAAAACTGTCTTACAGGAATTTATGCTGAATAGATACGGACAAATTTAGCTGCTACGAGTATGCATACAAAAAGCATTGTTTTATAAACATTTTAGTCTGGCAAGTTCATTGATAACACTCCTATGTTATGCGGGCGACAGGGGGAAAAACACGCTGGCCCAATGCGGATTGGCAGACTTCACAGATGCAGAGAATTATGAAAATTCTCAGGTATGCAGGTTTCCTCACGATGTTTTCCTTCACCGTTTGAGACAGGTGATATTTAAATTCTTAAAATGCACACAACTGAAACGTTGCAGGTGCATACCCCGGACCGGATTTGAACCCACAACCTCCGGAATCGGAGGCAGAGGCCATATCACGACTATCCTTTAAATATATACTCTGAATACATTCGATTATAAAACTATACCCTACCTAAGTTTGCTACTACATCATCATTCTCAATCCCTGGTGTCCAATCCAGGCCTGGTCCTTCACGCTACCCTGCTACATCAGGTACAATAATATAAAATTTAAAAATTTGAAAAACCTCCGAAGGTCATGAAATTATTGATTACATTTGAAACTGTAAATTTATAGTCACCTGACTTTCATGTTACTTTGAATACATTCGATTATATAAGACTGTGACAATCAGACATACTGTCGCGCCGTTTTTTTTTAATCTTTACAAGTTTCACCCCTTTCAGTTTATACACGACTATAACGGGTGGTAACTATAGTTGCGCGGTGGATTTACTTGACGGAGTTCCTGGGTTCGATCCCCGGCTGGGCCGATTGAGTTTTTTTTTAATTGGTCCATGTCTGGCTGGAGGGATGCTTCGGCTGTAGCTGGTTACCACCCTACCGGCAAAGACGTACCGCCAAGCGATTTAGCGTTCCGGTTAGCGTTCTGATTAGCGAAATTTGGAATGGAAATAAATTGTACTCTGGATTAACAAATATGCTATTTTTCATCTCTGAAAAATCCAAGGTTCCAACGGGATTTGCGAAAAACTAAAATCCATGCAAACATCGAATTTTTTGTTGTTCTGAAATCGTACCTCCATTTTGTTTTTGAAAATAAAAGACACGTCAAACGGTACAAAATCGAATGCGCTCACAAGGAAAGTTTTCGGGCCTTCGGGCGCTAGAACTAACTAAGCTTCTAATTAAACGTTACACAAACTCTCCTTATCGATTGCAGCGAAACACCATGATCTAGCTCTTTAACTTTTCCGATTACTACAAATTGAATTCTAATGCGTACTTATTACATCACATACTCGATTGAATGCGTTATAACATTGGCTTAAGTCGTTAACTGGATTGATGATCTACGTCGGATATCTAAAATTATTTTTTTACCTACCTACTCGATAATCGATCGAGTCATGAGCCCTCAATATATTAAATAATAGAGGTCGCCCCGTTCAGTTTTTCACAAATCCCGCGGGATCCATGTATTTTTCCGGGATAAGAATAGCCTATGTGTTAATCCAGAGTAAAATCCCTTTCCATTCCAAATTTCAGCCAAATTGCTTTAGTAGCCGCAGCATAAAAGAAGAACAAACATACGTACACACTTACACACACACAAACTTTCGCCTTTATAATATTAGTGTGATTTTAATAGATTCATTTATACATACATCATACGAACGGTAAAGGCTATACTTTTTAATTAAACAGATAATTTTAAATTTCTCAACGACATTTTCCACTTGAGTTTTCTGCACTGTTTGTGGTAGGTACTAATGCGCCGCTATTAACTCATTAAATATGCTTCAATGGTTTTTCTAACTAAAACTAAAAGGTAAAATTTGATTTTTTGCTTGTTTATTTCTTCCAAATAGGCTCCGAAACTATTGGTTTGATTTTACAATATTTTTTTTTAAATTTTAAAGTACTTTCACTAATGAAAAGCTATATTACCAGCGAGTAACACAGATTAGTGTATAACAGAGTTTATCTGCGTGATCGAATCAGAAATGAGGAGATCCGCAGACGAACCAAAGTCACTGACATAGCTCAGTAAGTCGCGAAGCTGCCACATAGTTCGAAGGGCCGATAGACGTTGGGGTCTCAAGGTGCTGGAATGGCGACCCCGCACCGGAAAGCGCAGTGTTGGTCGACCCCCCACTAGGTGGACTGAGGATATCAAGGGAGTTGCAGGGAGCCGCTGGATGATGGCGGCTCGAGCCCGTTGCGCTTGGAGGTCCATGCAAGAGGCCTATGTCCATCAGTGGACGTCCATCGGTTGTTAATGATAACGATGATGAATCCAGATTTAATTTATTCCCGTATTTGCACGGGAATGGGAACTGTGAGGGTGAAACCGCAGGGGGTCTGAGTTATAAAGTAAAAGCGTAGACTCGCGTATGTATGCGATCAACTTTATTGTACGTGCAGATATTGCCCTTGTTAGTTGTTCGCGTCCAATATACGAGTACGAGTAAATCAAGTTCGATATAACCCGCATGAAATATTACATTTTCAAGAATATAAGGGGTATTTGAATTTATCGAATATACGTTTCTACTCCTGTATTGCGATTGCGAGACATTCATATTACTATTATGAATTCGAAAGTAACTACGTTCGCCTTTTTCTAACTCTGATTCGACGAGTAATCCAACTTACGGCATAAGGGATTTCCTACGTACCTATAGATATATTATAGCAATAAGGCCGCCTTTGCATGCTAAGTTTAATTTATGTTTTTAATGTTTCAATTTATATTTGTATTTTTGTGTGCAATAAAGTATTTCTTCTTCTTCTTCTTCTTCTATAGGATATAAAAAGTAGAAAATACTAGGGATAATAACTTTTTTTATTACTATTTTAAACTTATAATTCTTTCTATTTTGCATAGAAATATACGTTATTTTAGGTAATGCCGAGTCATTCTCTAATTTCATTTAAAGAGATTGCTTTTGTTGTAATTTCAGAAATGGTGTTAGTAGGTTATTCTTTTTAATTAAAAATATAATTTTAAATAATTTCTTACTCTTAGACATCGACACACCTATAACTTCTGAATTGAAATTGCTTTAAGAAAACGATAATCATTAAGAAGTACGTACATTAAATATACAGTTGTACGCAAATTAAATATCCATAACATTAAAATTATGGTTTTTAATAACTGTGTGACGCTCGCGACTTCGTCCACAAATCTCGCGAGAACTATGATTTTTCCGGGATCAAAAGAAGCCTCGACTGATTCTCTATCTTCCAGTGTAAGTTCAATTAAACCCGGTGCAGCCGTTCCAGAGATAAGTCCGAACAAATAGAAGAATATACAGACACGATTTTAAAAGCTCGTTTGTTTTTTTGTTTCGTGTAAATAACGATAAGGTTTTCATTTGAAAATAAACAGTTATTTCGAAAACACAGACAGACACTCCCATTTTATTTATATGAGTATTGAAAGTGATTGGTCCCCTGAGATTCGTTATTTTCAATTCACACTGCAGACGTAGTGAAACGGTAGTGGACGATTTTCAGTTTCCTATTAGTTGCACGTTGACGTATGCAAACGGGAGCTATTTCGGATCCGGTTTCATTTACTAAAACACTCGCTTCGATAACAAAACAGGGACGTAAATTCAAAGGTACACTCCACACTGGAGTGTTTTCATCTAAAATATTTTAACATTCACTGTTGAACTTTGAGCCGATAGACGAAGTTCGAAGGTGCTGGAATGGCGACCCTTGACCGACAACGCAGTGTTGGTTGACCTCCCACTAGGTTGACTGAGGACATCAAGGTTGCAGGGAGATGACGGATTCTGACGGCAAGAGACCGTTGGGAAGTCCATGCAAGAGACCTAGGTCCAGCAGTGGACATCCATCGGCTGTTAATGACGATGTTGATGTTGAACTTTTGGGGGAATGGGGATGATGACTAGGTTTGAATATATTGATTTTTATGATACATTCGGGTAAATAAGGTTAATGTTACTAACTTATATATACTATAACGATCATTATGTACCTACGACGTCATTAATTCGTACCATTTCGTATGGAGTGTTTTTCAGGGATCTGTGGCAGTGCCGCAAATCTGACCATTTAAATCCCTGTAGCTGTTACTTTTACGAAATTTCTTTACTATTAGCATACTTTTAATTTATATACAAATTAAAAAACTGTCATCATCCCTATTGGTGAACTCTAACTTCGTCCATTATTGGCATAATTACTCTGATTTTATAAGAGATTGATTGAGACTCTGAGGATAGTTTGCTCCATCGCCCACTGAGGCTGACGAAATAGAGATCCCGTGGTGCTCTTAATGGCGACCCTGCACCAGAAAGCGCGGTGTTACAACCGAAGACATCAACTTGGTTACAAGGCTGTGAGGTTTGAAAGACCACTGTAATAAGCCTACGTCCCATGGTGGCCCTCCATCGGCTGACAATGAAAAATCGACTGAAAACTAAACTAATGCAGAGGAGATCGCGAGCACCACTAGAGGGTGCTCGCACCAATCTAATCTAATATTATAAAGAGGAAAAATTTGTTTTATGTTTGTTTTTTACGATTTAAATCAAAAACTACACAACTGATTTCAATAATTCTTTCTTCGTTAGAAAACTACATTCACCGAGTAACATAAACTAAATATAAATAAACCACTGGAAGGGGAACTACGCAGGTAAAACTGCGGTTTATCGGCTAGTATCATGTACTTATATGTAGTATGCTGAAATCACATCATCGCCGTCGTCGATGACCATGTCATTGAAGTATTTTTACAGGGGACTTTTATGAAGGATACTTGATTTTCTCTTTATTGAAAACATATATTATTATTAATGGAATATCTGTAATAATTCAAGTTATACATGAATATATAATAACCTAGCCTTCCAGGCTAATTTAAATCTCTATAAATCAGAATTATCTATGCATGTTTTATACTCAGTATTTGATTCTTGTTTGTGTGAGAGCACCATTACGGGGTGTATAACTTTGAACGAGTGAAACGGTGAAACTCTGCGCGAAATAAAAAGAAAAAGTTAACTTTATTTGAAGGAAATCACGAAGAAGAGGAACTGTTCCAAGTATCTTATGATTAAAACGTGCTTCTGCTCTTCTTTCAAAAGCTTTTTTCTTAATTGAATAAGTAATTTAATTCTTATCTTTTTTCCATAGTCAATAAAGATAATTTGCTTTGTTGCAAATTTTCTTTATATTATACTTTTCTAGATTAGCTGCGTTTCCCAAAGCGATCTTACACAGCTTATTTTTACACAGATGAAACCTTAGGTTACATTGTAATGCTTAATTAAATACTTAATGAAAACGACCTACTCAAACTAGTCGTCCGACAAACGAACTAGTCATCCCTAATATTTTTGATGGTTCTTCTCGATTTCTCCATGATCCCAGCATCAGGTTTCAAATCTCAGTATCCCATTCAATCAAAAAAAGTATTATCATAATCGGTTTAGGCGTCATCGAATATTCGCGTAACATCTGCCACATTTAGTTGAGCTTTAAAGTGTCAAAAGTTAATGAAAAGTGCCAGACACTTTTGATACTGCTTCAAAATAATATTCTTTAATTATTTTTTCGGATTCATGTTATTAAATTTTTATTTTAAGTACTTTAAGGAAATAAATTAAAATTACATAAAAATAAGCCATGTGAATTTAAGCTACGTTACACTTTTTTTATTTTCAGCGGGCGATGGAGCGAGCTACGCTCGGAGTTTCTCTGCGTGATCGAATCAGGAATGATGAGATCCACAGACGAACCAAAATCACTGACATAGCTCAGCGAGTCGCGAAGCTGAAGTGGCAATGGGCAGGCCACATAGTTCGGAGAGCCGATGGAAGTTGGGCTCCCAAGGTGCTGGAATGGCGACCCCGCACCGACCAGCGCAATGTTGGTCGACCCCCCACTAGGTGGAGCGAGGATATTAAGCGGGTTGCAGGGTGCTGGGGGCTCGATACCGTTGTGTTTGGAGGTACATGCAAGAGACCAGCAAAATCCAGCAGTGGACGTCTATCGCCTGATAAGGTACACTTTTTTTAGTTACCTCTCTCACCTGGTACCAGCCCAGGTGTCACAGAGCTAGTCTACACTGAGACGCAGGTATTCAAAGCATATGAGGTGCTACTGAAAACCTGAGGTTTCATCTATGTGTAAATAAGCTATCAGATCGCTCTTCGATTTCAGTCAATTATCTCGGAAAATTAACAACTTCTTATATTAACGTCAACAAATTAATGCAGTAACACTGACCAATTAAAAAAAATTGGAATGTAATAGCAGATAGCAATAGTCACAGACGCGCTGCAGTCGCCTGCCGCCGAGACGTCGCCGACTGCAGTCAACTGCGGTCGTCGGTAGATTTGCCGCTCGTATAAATGAACCCTAAGTCACTCACAATTAACGTGGCTATTGGTGAAAGATTTATCAAAATCGATTCATCGGATTTATCCCGGAACCCTAAATTGCTTAGCGGTGGACCTGGACCAATTAAGAAAACTTCAATCGATCCAGCTGGGGATCATTACAACCATTAATAATACTAAACCATAGGTATACAATATTAGTCTATGAGTTGTAGCCATGCTTGGTAATTCTGCAGCGTCTTAGTGAGCTTACTTGGAGTAAGGCGTCCATTCACAGGTATTCCACGCCATAGCGTTGTTCACATTACGTAAACAAACTAATTTGACCACAATTCTCACTGGCACATTGAATCGTTCGTGCCATCACAACTGTGTTACATGCAGAACATAAAGGTATTGTTAGATTGAAGCCTATGCAACATGGAGAACGTACCATATATTATTATTTATTTGTTTATTAATTATTAGAACGGACAAATTACACTAATTACTTATAAGGTGGATATGACCTCTGCCTCCAATTCCGGAGGGCGTGTGTTCGAATCCGGTCCGGGGCATGCACCTTCAATTATTCAGTTGTGTGCATTTTAAGAAATTAAATATCACGTGTCTCAAACGGTGAATGAAAACATCGTGAGGAAACCTGCATACCAGAGAACTTTCTTAATTATCTGCGTGTGTGAAGTCTGCCAATCCGCATTGGGCCAGGGTGGTGAACTATTGGTCTAACCCCTCTCATTCTGAGAGGAGACTCGAGTTCAGCAGTGAGCCGAATATGGGTTGATAATGATGACTAATAAGGTAGGTAAACTTGCATGTATTCATACGTGATATACAATAACAGCAGTAATTTAAACAAAATGACAAAAAAATTAATTATGTATAATTGGGGTGATGACTAGGTACGTTTGAATATATTGATTTTTATGAAAATTAACTACTTTTTACACAAAAAGAGTCAGGATGATTGAAAAATTATTAAGGTTATCAAAAGCAATCGAAATAACAAAGATAAATATATATATATTTTCTTTCCCATACAAATGGGATACAAAATAATTTAGACGGCCTCCGTGGCCAAGCGATTTAGCGTTCCGGTATGACATCGTGTAGAAACCGAAAGGGGTGTGGATTTCATCCTCCTCCTAACAAGTTAGCCAGATTCCATCTTAGATTGCATCATCACTTACTATCAGGTGAGATTGTAGCCAAGGGCTAACTTGTAAAGAATAAAAAAAAAATGAATTTTCGAGCCGGTGACATCTTGCGGCTTGTTGGCTGCTCAAAGTCTATGTACCCACAAATGTTTAGGAAGCTGGCCAAAAAAGATACCTACTCATTTTACTGTAGTTATATTCTATTTCATGAGCCATATAAACATATGACGTCAGTGTGAAGCGGCTGTTATCTATGCCATAATACGTTCACATGGTTGGACGAACAAGATTATTCACAGCTTATGACTCAATTCATGAGTGTACCTACACATTGATTAGGTATTGCAAATGCAAATATAGGGGTACGTCCACACTAAATGGGAACTGCTGACTCTAAGCTAGTTTTACGTAGTTGATGTACCATAAAGATTTTATAAGAAGAAATTTTCATTCATCATCATCATGATCATCATGTCAGCTGATGGATGCCCACTTTTTGCGTGATCGAATCAGAAATGAGGAGATCCGCAGAAGAACCAAAGTCACCGACATAGCTCAACAAGTTGCGAAACTGAAGTGGTAATGGGCGGGGCACATAGTTCGAAGACCCGATGGACGTTGGGGTCCCAAAGTGCTGGAATGGCGATCCCGCGCTGTTAAGCGCAGTGTTGGTCGACGCCCCACCAGGTCGAATGACGTCATCAAGCGAGTCGCAGGTATTCGCTGGATGCAGATGGCTCAGTATCGTGATGTTTGAGGTCTCTACAAATTTTCATTTGCTGATTTATAATTCAATAATAATGATAAATGTGCAACGGCTTGGCAGTTTGTATTTAATTCTATAACGATCAATGTAAGATAATAATCCAGGCGGACTGTCGACATCAAGCGAGTCGCAGGGATTCACTGAATGCAGGTGGCTCAGGATCGTGTCAATGTTTGGAAGTCCCTACAAAAGATCTATGTCCTGATTTGATGATGATGATGATGAATTATCGGGACTTGAAACTCAAAGTGCTCTCCGAGGATACACCACCTACTTCCCAAAGCTGCTAATAATTTAAAAAAAAACAAAGCTATTATAGCCTGTAAATTCAAATTCATAATTTCACGAAAACCGGTAAACGGAGAGCCGTTGGTTCCAGTCATTATCATGAACTAGCTGATGACCACGACTTCATCCACATGGATGTATAGGCCGCGTGGCAAGGTACCTATATCGCTCTTGTGCTAACCACTCACCATCAGGGGCGTAGCTACCGCCGTATCAAAGATACGGGGCCCCCGGACTACAAGGGGCCCTTAGGGAAAACAAACATTAGTAAAATGTAGGTAATACACAATTTCTTTTTTTCCCTGGTTAAGCGTGCGCCCTAAAGTTGGAAACGTTCTACAAAGATTAAGTCACTGTCATTTTTTGTATCATATCGCTGCTTCAAAATTCCAGTTTTTTCGAAGAACAGAAAAAAAAATTCATGTTTTATGAAAATATTATATCTCTACCTTGCAGGAATTAAACAAACTTAACTTAAATAACGGAGACACGTAAATTTCGACATGAAAAAGTCACATATCTAACTTTTTACATTGATTTCCACGAGGAAGAAGTCGCGGGCGTCCGCTAGTTGTTTTATATTTTTACAAATGCTAATATTAATTTAGCTTGGTATGTAAACTATGTAGGTAACCAAAAAAATAAAAACCTGCCTACAGATGGCGCTTTATCATTTTATATCGCGCTTCAAGAGTTCGTTCTGAATATCCATAATAGTCTATTGTGCACATGCCTACATCAGCATAGGGACAGACGTCAGATACACCAAATTAAATTTTTGAAACGGGTACCCTTTTGGTACCTGTCAGAATTCAGATGTACTGTAGTCTATAAGAATACTTCTAAACAAGCTGATAATATGTTATTAGTCTCAGTTATTGAGATCCCGTATTTAACATGACCTTCACCTTCACCGACCTGTTAACCTGATTATAAGCTTTTTAAATCGAATTGCAGCTCTAAGGACATCCCATAAACTGATCGTGTGTTGGTCGCGATGTGCATGACATCATGCATCATCATGTGGACTTATTGGATGGTGAGTGGCTAGCATTAAATGCGCATGTTGTACATATTTATCAACATTATTATCTTTTAAACCTATCTATCGGTAGATATATTTCTGTATCTTAGATAGTAAACTTCCCTTTTAAATATTTTTTTTTATTATTTACAAGTTAGCCCTTGACTACAATCTCACCTGATTGTAAGTGATAATGCAGTCTAAGAGGGAAGCGGGCTAACTTGTTAGGAGGAGGATGAAAATCCACACCCCTTTCGGTTTCTACACGGCATCGTACCGGAACGCTAAATCGCTTGGCGGTACGTCTTTGCCGGTAGGGTGGTAACTAGCCACTATACTACTAGTATATTCTTTAAAAGGGAAGTTTTCTTTAATATTAAATACTTGTGACGAGTATAATACTTATTTGGATAAGGATTAATATAATATGTTTAAAATGTATTTGTAAATTATGCACTACTTCTTCACCTAAAAGAAGAAATTCTAATTAAAAATTAATTTCTTGGAAGAAACAAAAGCTTAATAACTCACAGCTTGACCCGAAACTAATACCTCACGATCTGGAGTCCAGCCACATAAAGCAACGAGGCAGTTAAATTTGTCAACACGTACACACTAAGGTTAAAAGTAGCAAGCGTTTTAGCACTATTTTATTAATTATTCAATCATTTAAATATGCTTGAAATTACTCACACAAATTATATCGAATGAACGCTTCGTACCATGTTCGGATAGGAGTATGTTTGCTATTTGAACTACCAATGAAAAGCAAACGTCACATGAAAGTTTACTGACCTATTTCGATACCTAATTATAATTCACCTTATAACGAATTATTTTGATAATAAATATAGAAATAGGATAAGTTAGTTCCTTTAGGTATTCTTTCTCATTATAAAAAAACTGAAAAAAATAATAATAATATATAAATATAATAAATGATGTGTATAAACTCTTAAATTGCAAAACGACAATAGTAACGTTGGTAAGCTCAACGAGTGGTAAAGCTGAAGTGGCAATGGCACGTAGTTCGAACCGCCGATGGACGTTGGGGTCCCAAAGTGCTGGAATGGCGACCCCAGTGTTGGTCGACCCCCCACCAGGTGGACTCACGACATCAAGCGAGTCGCAGGGATTCGCTGGATGCAGGTGGCTCAGTATCGTGATGTTTGGAACTCCCTACAATAGGCCTATGTCCTGCAGTGGACGTCCATCGGCTGATATGTTGATGATGATGATGAATCTATACTAATATTATAAAGCTGAAGAGTTTCTTTGGTTGAACGCGCTAATCTCAGAAACTACTGGTCCGATTTTAAAAATTCTTTCAGTGTTAGATAGCCCATTTATCGAGGTAGGCTATAGGCTATATATATATTATCTCCGTTTTGCTACGGGAACGGGAACCACGCGGGTGAAACCGCGCGGTGCCAGCTAGTAGTAACATACGTAGCTCAGCGAGCCGCGAAGCTGAAGTGGCAATGGGCAGGCCACATAGTTCGAAGTTCATGGCCCCGCACCTACTAGGTGAACCAAAGGAACATCAAGGGGGTAGCAGGGATGCGATTTTATTTTAGTTTTTTACTTAATATAAGTTTATCTGCTCTACTATTACTATAAAACGGTGTATGGTGTAAAAGCTTTGCATTGCAACGTGTGTTTTGAGTGAACTTTTTGTTAAAACTTGTGTAAATAAACCACATGTGGTCGGTATTTGTGCTTTCAATCCTCTATCGTGGTCATATATTCTACATCGAATAGTTCGGAATACCATGTCCTTTCCAACGTTGTCTAACCGCATTTAATTTTCATACACAGTTAAACTGTAGCCGAAAGTTAAGTTAATTACCACGTAGCGCGCGGTTAATTTAGGTACTTTTATTTATAAAGTAGATATTTATTTAACTTTGTTAGATTTACCTTATTACAGTACTTACATATTGTTTGTCATAACAAAAATATAATAATTTTAACGCTTATAATTTTTTTATAAGAAATATAAATAAGTTTAGAATTTGATTTTATTTAATCTTTTGTTGAGAAATAATACACAAAAGGAACTTAGGCTAACTTATCCTAATAACTATACAAATCATGCCCATGTGGCAAGAATACTGGCTGCATATCCGCGCTGGACAGCCAGGCTGATCCTTTGCTGGCGGCTCGAGACCGGTGTGCTTGGAGGTCCATGCAAGAGGCCTATGTCCAGCAATGGACGTCTACCGGCTGATAAAGTAAGGTAAGATAAGGAAGATCTGACAACATTCCAGAAATGTTTTATGGCACAGCTATTGAAAAAAAACATAATTCATTTATTTCATGTAGGCTTAGTTTACAAGTAAGTACCTTTGAAACGTCAAGATTGACTATTTGTAAGGACTCTACCACCGACACCGGTTTGGAAGGCAATCATAATACTTAATACAAAATAAAGTTTAAAATCTATAACCCGACTACGTAAAAAGGGGTCGAAAAGAACGAAACAAGAAAATATTCCAGATTGAAATAGAGGAATGCGAACAAAAATGTTCATGATAGTTCTTTTTAGACCCCTTTTTACGTAGTCGGGTTATAGTTTTTAAACTTTATTTTTTATTTAATACTTTTCCGTTACCCGATTGCCTAGCCTTGCAATATCTACTAGTACCTACGAACACCTACATCGTCGCGTCGCATTCTGATATGAAACGACTGGACCGCGAGAACTTTACGATCGCATTTTAAAGATACATTTTGACTTAAATAATATGATATATATACATATTTGTAATATGCTCGCCAAGACCTTTCGTTTGATACTAAACACATAGTGATTATCTTGATTTAATTTTTTTCGAGGTTAGAATATCAGGTTTAAATTCCGTCATATATTTTTTTTTATAAAATGTATATAGCCTATGTTTCAAGTTGAATTATTACAAATCTTTTGACACCTCATTTATTAAAATCGGTTCAGTAGTTTAGGCGCTACGGTGGAACAAACATACATACATACATAGACTGCCAAAATCATTACCCTTCCTTTTGGCTTCGCCGTAGTCGGGTAAATATGGAACCTAATAAATCTATTAGGTAGCTATTGTTGCTGAAACTAACCACAAACGCTTGTATAAAAATGTTGCGGTTATGCAAATATGCGTTTAGTTAAAATCAGAACTGTATTTAATTGCATCTGTGTGTGTACTGTTGCAGGAATTCCAATTCGCGTTCAATATTGCGGTGCCCATGTAAATATCGCTACATATCGACGGTTGAAAGGTAAAGTTAACCAAGCGAAGAATTGCATCTAATTGAGTACTCTGTGGCAATACGAGTAGTTATGTACTAAAAATTTATGGACACTAGATCAGTGTCAGGGGGATCCTTTATCGCTATCAGCGATGAAGAAAAAAACTATAGACTTCAAAGACAAATTAAATTACTTTGACTGACAGAAATCATCAGAAAACATGAGTTTTTGTGAGTGTGTATTCAGGAGAATATTTCATTCAAAATGAGTAAAAATTAAACGCGCTGGATAACAGAAATATAAGCGCTTAATTTTGTAACTTTGGAGCCCTCCCAGTACATTACGTTACGCTCAAATCGTCAGATTTTCGAAATGCACACCTTTTAGCTATCAACTCACCTACCTTATCATAATTTGACGTGCTACTTGAGTATTTCTGAATTTAGATGTTTTTAGGATGCCTTAAATGTATCCACCAATATTAAGTTCATACTGGGTGGAGGTACTGAACAACATGCAAGGTATATTCCCTTATGTTTATCTGACGCGCTCGTATAACTGCAAAAATCCCCTCTTCAGCTCTCTCTACTATTATATCAATTTCGTTACAATGAAATAGCTTTGAAAGGAAAAAATAAAACTAGGTAAGTTTGGACACAAAATATGCGTAAAATACCTATACAGAAATGAGGATAACGTGGAATTATTCACAACACACCTTTCAGAATGTTACAATATTGGTCGTGTCATATAAAAGGAGCATATGCATGTAATATACGCAGAATATTAGAATTAGAATGTTTAAAATATGATACAATAACCGCGATTTCGAAATTCAGTATTTCATAATTTTTCCGGTGTGGGATCGCCATTCTAGTACGTTTGAGTATAATGATAGCATTCTTCTTCTTCTTTGTCGTTACACTCTTGACAAGCCTCACTATCCGTCGCCATTCTTCTCCTAGCACATTCGTGAAGCGATCCATGGAGAGCAGTTATTACTTGGTCAGTCCAGTGCATTAGTGCCTGCCATGTGCTCTTGTGCCCTCCACCTTTCCTTGCACCACAAGTCTTTCTATGGACGTGTCATCTATTCGTGTAATATGACCAAAGAAAGTCAGTATGCGACATTGGACTATGGAAGAAAGACGCTGTTTGATGCTCAGTTCTTGGAGGACTGAAATGTTAGATCGAAGGTGTCCAGGATATGCCTAGAATTTTTCTCCAGCACCACATTTCTAGAGTGTCTATCTTTTGTTTCTCGCTTTCTCTCAGAGTCCACGTCTCAGCACCATAAAGAAATATGGGAAACACCAATGCCCGGACTAATCGTGTAATCATTTTAGTGGCTTTTGTGATGTTCCTGCTTCTCCATATCATTTTGAGTCGATCCATGGCAGATCGTGTAATAGCCATCCGTCGTTTTATCTCATCATTCAGCGCATCCACCACTATTTGATATTAGTGCCCCGAGGTAGATATATGATTGAACGACGTCGCAATTCGCAATTTCAGTAACTTCGGGCGAGTTGCCATTAGCTCGATCGATAATCATAATCTTTGTTTTGCTGCGATTTATCTTTAGACCGAAATCAAGACTAACTTGCTCCATTTTGCTCATGATAGCATAATATCATGTTAATTAGTGTTTTATAGTCCATTTAAGTTTTCTTAATTATTGTAAGCGATGTTTAATTTGTAAAAATGTAAGCAATTGTATTAATGAATATCTTAACTTGAAGTAGAAAGTTGCTAAAACCAAAAACATACTAATTTGTTATCAAAACGAATGAAACGGATTGTCAGCACACTTTTTACTTGTCACAAGCTACAAATACTTTTTTGTGTATACTTCATTGGACTAAGCCTTAGTAGTAGTCGTCCGCACCAATATCGATTCTGGCTGGTTAAACATTGCTATTCAATTCTATTGAGATGTTCATAATTTAGTCCAGTAAAATCCCAACATTATATTGAGAAAAGGTGAAAACATTCACGGAAAAACTACGATTTACTGAAAAGTAGTAAATATTACGTATATTGAAAATAATAAACTATGTATTTAGAAGGTAAAAAAGTAAATAGTTAAAAATGTTTTCCTAAGCTTTTGATATTAACTCAAGAAAACGAAGAAATTTAGGTATCAAAATTAGTTTTATTTGTCCAATTAAACTTCACGTCTTGTCTCAAACGGTGAAGGAAAAACATCGTGAGAAAACCTGACAAAGGGGAATGGCTATCCCCGGCCCAGACCTACCCTAACCACCAGACTTATCTCTAAAAAAATTCTGATAATTCTACTTTCATCAAAATCATTTTTTTATTATATGTTGCCACCAGAGCTGAATAACGATTCAAAAGTTCAAAGTCTGCAGAGGTGGTTCAAATTAAGCTTACAAGTTTTGACCCGTATGCCTAATAACGGGTCTTTTATATAAGAGGACAGAAATATTTTAATCTTCAATACTTTCGTTTTTTTGCACAGAAACCGGAGATGGAAGTTCGTAAATGCAAAACTGTGTGTTTTACCTTTAAAATATTTTTTTGAATACTTGTTATTTCTTATTCTACGTCACTAGATACATTATATTATAATAAATGCGAAACTTAGTTTGTTTGTTATGCTTACATTGTCCGCTAAACCGATTTTATAAAATTCATTCATTATCAACGAGCAACACAGTTTTTAAAATATATTTTTTCAATACTTGTTATTCCTTACCCTACCTCCCTAAATACATTATAATATATTTAATGCGAAACTTAGTTTGTTTGTTATGCTTACATGGTTTACAACACTTCTTTCGCCTATGGGGAGCTACATTATCAACGAGCAACACAGGTTATTGCCCCGTATTCCCACGAGCACGAGAACTATGCGTTGGTAATTTAATATATGAATCATATAGTACTGTGTAATCTCCTCGCGTACATACATAAAGGTAGTGTATTATTAACACATTTAATACGAGCCGATAATTGTCAGTCAATCGATGCACAAGGAAATTGTGGTATCCGCTTTCCCTTCTTGGCTGTTTTCACAGAATTACAAATTATAGGATTTGGATTACCAAAGCGGATAATTAATAATCCTATTAAAAGCTAGCATTGCATTGACAGTACTAGTCAAAGTCAATGTAGGTAACGTGAGTTATGTTTTTTTTCTATTTTCTACAAGTTAGCCCTTGACTACAATCTCACTTGATGGTAAGTGATGATGCAATATAAGATGGAAGCGGGCTAACTTGTTAGGAGTAGGATGAAATCCACACTCCTTTCGGTTTCTACACGACATCGTACCGGAATGCGAACTTGGCGGTACGTCTTTGTCGGTAAGGTGGTAACTAGCCACGGCCGAAGCCTCCCACCAGCCAGACCTGGACCAATTAAGAAAACCTCAATCGGCCCAGCCGGAGATCGAACCCAGGACCTCCGTCTTGTAAATCCACCGCGCACACCACTGCGCCTCACGGAGGCCGTCAAAATGTTATGATATAACCACGTGCATGTATCTCAATAAATTCAAAGTTTCTATTTAAACACAAGCTTAAAGAAAAGTCGTAATGCTTAAATACACGACAAAACAGCTTGGAAATGAAATGTATTACAATATGACTGGCAACAGGTATCTATTTATTATTAAATAGTGATAAACTAAAAAAGGATAAAACCTGGCTGAGTTTGTTGAAGGTTCTTCTCGGACCAAAGCGCATCTCCGTCAACTATGCATAAATGTGATCCCGAAGTGATTGATTGGTACAGATAACTCATACAAACCAAAATCGATGACTTCTGATTATCTTATATACGTCTTATCTCTCTCTGTTTATTATTATAGTTATGACTAACCGACTCCTCGCAAGTCACAAGTAACATTGCTTTCTAGTGTTAAAAGAATTTTCAAAATCGACACAGTTGATCCAGTGATTATCCCTTACAATACCAATACAAATACAAACTTTTAAGATATCTATACTAATAATATAAAGCTGAAGAGTTTGTTTTATTGAACGCACTGACGCCGCGTGCCGGCGTCAGCTAGTATATTACATTCTTAATAATATGTATTTCTATACTAATATTATAAAGCTGAAGAGTTTGTTTGATTGAACGCGCTAATCTCAGGAACTACTGGTCCGATTTGAAAAATTCTTTCAGTGTTAGATAGCCCATTTATCGAGAAAGGCTGTAGGATATATATTATCCTCGTATTTCTACGGGGACGGCAACCACGCGGGTAAAACCACGCGGCATCAGCTAGTATATTATATTCTTAATAATACGTATGGATAGAGAGAAATAGAGATGAATAAAACTCACGCTGTCGATTTATAAAAACATCGTTACAGAATAATGTTTACTGTCCCTATTTACTGAATACGAGTACAAACTTTATATAGATTAATTAATCCCAGCTTTTTATATAGAAAACGTTGAAAACTGTAGCCCAGTTTGTTGACTTTCGATACCAAGAGATCGTTTGCTATCCTCCTATGCGATCGTAAAATACCAATACTCTGATACAACGCAATTTCCCACAGAGCGCGCCACGTAGTTTTCGCAAATAACAACCTTGATTGCGACACACTAAACAAATACCAATCTACTAGTAGCGTTAAACTATTATCCCCATAGGAAAAATCCTTCAAGAAAAATCACATGAAAAATCCTGGAGTAGGAAAATAAAAACCAAAAAGAAATACTTACGTATTTGTGTGTAAATTTACGTGTAGGAATAAAGTAACCAAATAAACGAACTTTTTCTTAAAAAAAAGATGAAACGTATTTTTCAACATTTATTCAACTACATTCTGAATTTATTTCAGAATGGCAAGAGTGACGGTATTTTGTATCTTTTAGTGGATTTAATATAATAACCCATTGACGTGACATTGTGCTCGGATTCTAGAAAATAATCTTTGCTGTTTTGCACTAAATCTTAGTTTTTTATATTACTAGCTGACGCCGTGCGGTTTCACCCACGTGGTTCCCGTTCCCGTAGGGGGATTATATATAGCCTTCCCTGATAAATGGGCTATCTAACACTGGAAGAATTTTTCAAATCGAACCATCAGTTTTTGAGATTAGCGCGTTCAATCAACCAAACACACTCTTCCGCTGTATAATATTAGTATAGATACATAGAAGTACGTTTTGTACATTATGACCGACCTCAGAGGCATTATATAGGGTCCTGCCTCGCTAGACTTTACCACTCTGTCAAAGTATAAGATCATCGATCTAACGCGTTTATAGAAACTGTCACTATAAAATTGATGTATTGTAATAGCAATATCTAAAGAGAATTGATTCTTCAGCAGGAAGAGCAATATATCGATCAAGTAATTGAATATCTTAAGTAACGAGTCGTGTTTGTTAGTCTGTGTAAAAAAATACATGAGTGTGTATTGCAAATAAAATTTACAGCAGTGTGTATTGTAAGAACACAGAATGTGTTTATTGGCCTTAAATATTTTCGATGTGTGACTTTACCTCGTCCCCCTCAAAAAACTAGTGAGGTAAATAATTTGTAAGTTATAACTGATATGGACATCAGGGACCCAAGGTGCTGGAATAGCGACCCCGCAACAGAAAGCGTAGTGTTGGTTGACCCCCCACCAGGTGGACTGCACATCAAGCGAGTCACAGATATTCGCTGGATGCAGGCGGCTCAGGATTGTGATGTTTGGAAGTCCCTACAAAAGGCCCCTATATCCTGCAGTGGACGTACATCGGCTGATATAATGACGTACGATCTATTGACACCTTAGTCTAATCGATCGGTATGCTTGCCTGTAAAGTAAAGTAAAGGTGAATTTAAAAAAAAATATATAGGTCTTAAACAACTTTCACTTTAAAGTCAGTTTCTGTCAGTTAGAATCCAGAACTTTAAATCATCCGTGATTCGAAAGAAATTTAATATTGATCCAGTTGTAGAAGTTCAACTGTTTGTAAAGTTTTACTTTCGAGTATCTTCAGGGTAAATAAATTAGCATCGAAACTTTTAGTTAGCGGCCTCCTATCTAGTTTATTTTGATTTTGTTGCAGCACTTCTGCCTCACGCTGTATTACGAGACTTTGTTTCTTACGATGTCAGGCGTGCTTTTCCAATTTTGTTTACTTTGATTTTATTTTAATGATATAGGCTGCATTACGCCCGAAGTTTAGCGACAACATACACTATGATTTAATACGCTTGCCTGGAATGTGCCTATTGAATCTTGATTTGAAAATACCCACATCGTAAGTCGTAGGAAAATCGAAAGCTGGAAGACATCCCAGAACTTTGCAGTAGGTGTAGTATTCACAAAGTTCCTATGCTTGGGATATCGACTACACAGATTTCTTCGAACCCAGGAAGTCGTATAATGAACGTCAAAGTTTTATGCGTGATCTGTATACTGAGGAATAATGAAAATAAAAATATAGTAAGCTTCGATAGTTACAGAATCCATTACGTATTTATATGTGTTTTACAACTAACAAGAATCAGCAGAGGTTATAGTACCAGGGAAATAATACAGAGTACTTTACACGTTTTTGTGGTAAACCTTTCCTAGTTTATAATGTACCCACAGAATAATCAATAATACACAGATGTAGCGTACGGAACATGACGGTGTCGTACCCGTCACGGATACGAAATTCAAAAACGAATACGTTCTCTTGTCAGTACGATACGAACCGTCGCATCAGTAATTTTTAATAATAATCAAGAAAAATGGCGTCTCATGTTTTTAAATATTTATAAAAACATTCTCAAAAACTAAAGAAATAAGATGGAGTATTTTTTATAGGTTATTATATTAGTTTCTTAGATTAATAATAGTTTACCTAATTGCTGTTAGTGTTAAATTTTGAAATAAAAATTATGAAAAAAGTTTGTATAAGCAGATGTCAAGGAGACTCGTGACTTATGTTTTTTTTTTTGTGGGTTGAACCGGCTTCAGCATGCAATTTGTAAAGACTCTCTCTCCTACTGTTAATGTACCTAACAAAAATCCGGCCTAAGGGCATATCAACCCGACTCCGGAACTCGAATATTTTGCGTAACCTATTTTTGAGTCTGTAGATTATGAAGAAGTCGTACTATTTTTTTTAAATGAAGTAAGAAATATTTTTTAAAAAAAATATATATACGTAAATATATATATGTGAAAAACTGTGTGAAAAAAACAAGGTATTGGAATCAAACAAGCATGCAAAATATGCAACCATTGCTACAAATTTATTATAACGGTTTTTTATTTCGGTTAAATCGTGTAAGTTAAAAAGTCGTTGTAAAGTTTGTTTGTATACTAATTGTAATAAAACTAATCAATAATCTTACATTTCTAGTACCTATTTACTAACGGAACTAAACCTATTGTATTATTCCCGAAACTTGCTTTGTCCTGAATGGAAATAGCTAACATGAAATGGGATATTCTCGTGATCACGTGAGAAGGGATAGAAGATCAATTTCACGGACAACAATGTTGTCTGCTATACAATAGAAACCAGAAAATCAGAATTCAGAATAGCATACAATATTCAAACAAGTTTCTGTCGTTATCCATTCTACTCATGTGACTAAAGATATCAGCAGGTTCATCATTCATCATTATCAACTCATATGCAGCTAATTGAGCACGAGTCTCCTCTCAGAATGAGAGGGGTTAGGCCAATAGTCCACCACGCTGGCCCAATGTGGATTGGCAGACTTCACACACGTAGAGAATTAAGAAAATTCTAAGGTATGTAGGTTTCCTCACGATATTTTTCCTTCACCGTATGAGAAACGATGGAATTTAATTTCTTAAAAAGTTGGAAGTGCATGTTCATCAAGTGCATGTGCATCAAGCGGATTCGAACCTGCACCCTCCGGAACAGACTCGCGGCGTCCGCTAGTATCAAAGTAAGTATCATGTGACGTCACTGAATGCATTTTTCGCAAAAATGAAACGGTCGCGAGCGCCGGCAAAAGCTTGTACAACAATATAACTTTTAATAAAATTACTCTCAGAATTCAGGTGCGTTCTAGAGCATGTTAAGACGTCGTTATATTTTCGTTCCAGAGCCAAGCTGCAGCTCACACTTGAGCTGTAATTACTGCACTTTACAGCCTCTTGAGACGTTTCATGCGTCAAGCATGTCAATGTGCTTGCATTTGTATAGGTATGTCGCCGATTGTCCCTAAGCTTGCCACGCCGCATTGGAACAGCCTGGTGGACCTAAGCTCCAGATCCCTTCTACTATATATAGGGACCCTTGGTCCTAGTGGGCTCTTAAATTAGGCTAATAATGATAATAATTGGTGATTGTATAAAAACCCTAACCAACTTCAGTGTTTATAAAGCCACAATCGGGATTCGAATGTTTTAATCTAATTAATTATTTATACGATCTTCCCAATACTGGAAATGTGTTCTGTTTATTATTTACTATCGGCTCGGCTGGGCAGATGTTCATAAATTTTTAATCACTTTTTCTATTAGTGAAAACCGTATGAAAATTTAAATTCCCTACAGCAGTATCTGGGATTAACATCATACAAATTAAATCAATGTTTAAGGAAGATCTAATTGACCCATACTTAATGTATATTATACATAAATAATATTAAAAGTACCTACTGACCTATTCCCTATTTTAGTCTTTATTATCAACCTATAAAAATAAACAAAAATCAATTGACAAAATGTCATCTACATACCTACTATATGATATCCACCAGTAAGCACCGGATGACATTTGTATCTTGTATAATAGTATGACATTTTGTCAATTTATTTGTTGTTTATTTTAATAGATTGATAATAAATATCAAAATATGAAACAGGCTAGTTGTTATTTTTAATTTCATTTTTTACGATGAAATTTTATAGAATCTCGTGCATTACATAAGTTTGTGGTTTGGTTTCGCCCGATTACTAAACTAAACTTCTTGGGGGTTTTTCAAATAATTATGGGGTTAAATTTGCAAAAACCCTTCTTTGACGCTAAGTTACACGATTCTCCGCCTTCCTCATCCAGCCACCTTGTATGGATTTGGAAGTACGTACTCGTAGCTTGTACTGTTGTGTATTCTGTGGTAGTTACAAGATGAAGTCTGCCAATCCGCAGTCGGCCAGCGTGGTGGACTTAACCAATCATTCTCGAGCGTGCGGAGTTTGGAGACTCGTGCTTGACATTGAGCCGAAAATGGGTTGATAAATGAATGGATGAATCTATGCTAATATTATAAAGAGGAAAGATTTCATTGTTTGTATGTTTTGAATAGTCTTTACAACTACTGAGCCGATTTGAAAAATTCTTTCACTTTTGGGAAGCTACACTATCCCCAGTGATATTTTATCCCTGTATTCCTACTGGAACGGGAACCACGCGGGAACGGAAACCGTGTGGCGTCTGCTAGTAAACTATAAACTGAAGTTTGTTTCGTCTAATAACGTTCCTTTTTCCAAGAATTTTACCCACCATCGCGCTGTCTTTCAACTGTAAGTCTGTATTGTCAATGTTTACAGTGTACACCGTACCAGTGGCCTAATTCATCATTTTGGTCTTTTTTATCAACTTATTGAAGTGGACAACAAAGTGTCATCTAAATACTATATGATATACACCGTAAGTACCGGATGGCATTTGTAATTTGTATCATAGTATGTGGATGATATTTTGTCAATTGATTTGTTTTTAATTTTGATGGGTTGATAATAACAACCATATTAGAAAATAGACCAGCATGGCCTATCGCCATGTGGTAGGTACGTCTATTCCCTTTCTAGAATCACAAACGCTTCGAAAATTAAAAAAATGTATGGGCGTGACAGTTCCGATTGATAAGTTGATCACGTGACCTAACGATAGTAAATGTCATTATCAAACATTATTTAATTATCGATTTGCGTTTGTGATTGTAGAAAGAGAATCGACGTACTTCATGGCTACAGGCTTAGTACATCCAAGCCAAACAGTCTTTCAAACGTAGACAATTGTACAAGCTCGTTTGAGACTTTGTCTACCGGCATCTTCAATATCTCTCGTTGAGTAATCCTTAGTGGATTAGTCTGCAGGGCAGGGAGAATCTCGCCGTATCGAGCAGTGAACTTTGTTCTGCTTTGGTTACATTTCGATTTGATCTTGACACATAATTATTGTCCTGACTAATACATCAACGTTGGTTTTTATATTTTTAAATAAAATTATTAGTTTACTTACTTAGTTTAGCTTGAAATATATTACTTAGTTTAGCTTGAAATATATTTATTTCAGTATTTTTAATGTAAAAAAGTAAATTAAGAGTAAAATATACTAAAGAGATTTTCAAAATTATTTTAACACTAGAAAGCCACGTTATTTATGAGCGTTATAGGCTATATTTTATCCCCATATTACCACGGTAACGTAAAATATGCGAGTAAAATATAATAAGAGGTAAGGTTTGTGAGGTTTTATGGGGTAATTTCTGGATCCAAAACTAATTTTGAATATTTTTTTGGGTTCTAATAGAAAGCCACGTTGCTTACGAGTGTCATATATTTTTTCCCCATTTTTCCAAAGGGACGATACTCTAGGATGTGACGTCAGTTATATGAATTACTAGTAGACGCCCGCGACTTCGTCCGCGTGGAATTATATTTTCACAAATCCCGCGAGAACTATGGATTTTTCGGAATGAAAAGTAGTGAAAGTGTTAATCCAGAGTAAAATCTATTTCCATTTCAAATTTCAGAAATCGCTTCAGTAGCTGCAGCGTAAAAGAGGAACAAACATACAAACTTACAAACACACAAAATTTCGCATTTTTAATGGTGTGATTTGTTTTACGCAATACAACATCCTTCAATTGATTATGAAACACGGCTAAAACTCACGTGTTATTAGGTCGGAGTATGCCCGACTAGTTTCGAACCCATACGGGGCCCTTAGTCATGAGCTGGTTCTTGCATCGTGACGCGATGTTTCATTATCAATTAATATGAATAACACTCACGATAGTTTAAATTCAAAAACAACATCCTTTTGTAATATTTAACACAGTGCTTTACAGTAAGTAGGTATTCTACACATACTCCGTATCATAAATTAATTTAGCTTGTTCATATTTAGTGCTGTATACCGCACCGCTCACTGTTAGGGTTTTCTTATGCTAATATTTACCGTTCAGAGTATTACTTCCTTTAACTAATTAATTAATTACTAGTAATTTTCTACGGTTAATAAAAAATTGGCTTAAACTCAAAGATGCTCGAATTAAATTTTTATTTGTTTGCTATGTTTATAACCATAAGGGTGACTTAAGGAAATCTTAAAGCAACAGCTGATAAACATAATAGGGTGTTGACTCAAATTTAATAATAGGTCTACGAAATTGCTGTTCTGCAATATAGCCACTTCAAATCAATTTTTTTTAAATTGAAATCTAAAATTTTCATGTAACCATGTCTCAATAAAAAAATCTAATTAGTATAACGATAATAAACTATTTAAGATCATTTTTTTAAGGTGTCAGTTAGCCTATTATTAAATTTTTTGGTAATTGCGATTGTCAAGTCCACAGTCAACAGTTTTATATCATTGTAATCATCATCTCTTTCTCTCTTCTCTTTCCATACAGGAGAAGGGATATGATGAACCACTATCAGCTGTCAATGTATATTAATAATGCTAGGCTATCCACTAGACAGTTTTATCATTTAACGTCCGGTAAGTGTGATAACAGTTTATGGCTAACTTAAAATCTACATTTAATAAAAACCTCAGTGTGAAGTGCTCTTTAGTTGGAAGCTTTAGATATAAAACCGAAATCGCCGGTTTGTATATTAAACTAGTCTGGATCTCAGACACCCAATTATTTCACATTGTTTATTTTACACAAAACGTTTCAGAAATCTGGTTCGTATCAAACTTTCACAGAACTATTTCGGTGCACAGTAACTGGCAACTCGTGAACAGTGAAAATTAGCCGTAGCTTTGCCGCGGCGATTTGTAACCCCTCTCCAAAATTAATAACCGTTATATAATTTATAACGGTTAATAAATCATCATCATCATCATCTCCTTACCCTTATCCCACTAATAAAAATATGTCAATCTTTTTTTTATTCGTCTCTATTACTCGTCAACTCATCATCCACTTCTTTTACACACATGTCCTCTTTCACACAATCCAACCATCTCTTCTTTGGCCTTCCTCTCCTCTTATGTCCTTCCACTTGCACATTCAACATTTTTCTAGTAATATTCCTTCCTATAATAAATATAACCGTTAATTAAAAAATATACTCCGTACTTTTAAAATTAGATGTGAAAAATGCATTTAACTCGATAAATAGAGACACTTTGTTAAATCAAATCAAAATTACGGCTCCTGAAATTTACAATTTTTAATGCAGTGTTATCACGATCCATCGAAGTTATTATACAAAAGCAACGAAATCCTTTCGGCAGTAGGTTGTCAACAAGGTGATCCCCTCGGTCCAGCTATATTTAGTTTGGCAATAAATTCAATAATCCACACATCTAAATTCAAAATTAAATGTATGGTACCTTGATGATGGCACCTTGGGTGGTGATTCACCGACAGTTTTAGGTGATTTATTACAAATTTAGAGATATTGGCCTTGAGCTAAACTTCAATAAATGCGAGTTATATATTTCTGACTCTGTAGATTCTCATCTGGCATCACAAATTCATCAAAATTTCAGTAACGTCGCGCCAAATATTAAAACCGTATTCAAAGATAGTCTACATCTCCTTGGATCACCCTGCTTTGATGAAGCCATCCCTCCTCTTCTAACTGATTCGATTTCAAAATTTAATAACCACTCGAACCGCCTACTCAAAATTAACCGTTAATTAATCATTTTTCTTATACATTTCCTTCAATCGATCGTTAACCCTCGACGTAAAAAGGGGTATTTTTTATTAGACACCCGAAACCATGTCAATGTACAGTTCAGTTATGTCCACCGGATCAGCGTAAATAGAGGTTTTCAAAAGTCTATTCGTATTTTCCAGGAACCCTATCGATTTTCATACTAATTGGCGGTAAGCCGATACAGCTTACTTGGACGAACATGTTGCAATTCATGTTTTTTATGTATTTTTAGTAGGTATTCCATAGCTCAAAAGGACCAATTAACCCATCCGTCTGTCTGTCACTGTAGTTAATTTCACCGTAAAACGTAGCCTTAGTAGAAGATACTTCGCCGGACAAGTTCCATTAGGGAAAGATTATTTTCAAAAGTAAACATTGCCTGTGACCTACTTCGTATATTTATGTCGTCAATTAAAACTAGACATTAATACTTTATATTTTCCCTCTGGGCTGGTTTGTTTTTAACTTGTTGTTTGCATACAAAAATACATAAACATTTTATATATTTTTTTTTTTTTCTTGTACGGCCAATCTGCGATCAGTCCTAAGACTATAAACAAATATGTTGCGAGTGTCTTTGTCTTGTGGAGGTCGATCCTCATTAGGAGTCGGCGCTCATTTGGTGCGTCATTTTATATGTATCTATACTATTATTATAAAGCTGAAGAGTTTGTTTGTTTGTTTGTTTGATTGAACGCGCTAATCTCAAGAACTACTGGTCCGATTTGAAAAATTATTTTAGTGTTAGATAGTCCATTTATCGACGAAGGTTAGAGGCTATATATTATCCCGGTATTCCCACGGGAACGGGAACCACGCGGGTGAAACCGCGCAGCATCAGCTAGTAAATAAATAAACAAATATATTTTTTTTTAATAAAATATTTTATGTTTATACTCGTAAGAGAGGGGAACCCTCTAGTAAAGGCAGGGGTCATGGGACTGTAATTATGTTTATTTTAACATAAAGTCATTATAGATACGAGTACTACCTGCAAATAACAACTCATCTCATAAAAAACTAGAACGTCCTTTATAGGTACCCTTTTCTAACTCGGCATTTAAAAAAACTACTGCGAGGCATGTCGCCATGTGTAGGTATAGGAGAAAAAAAACACCGCTTCCAAGAATATTGAGTGCATAGAAACAAGCGTTTTGCGATGCCGAATTTACGTAGCTTTGTTATTTTCCTCTAAAATAACGGTAACATTCACAATGGTTTTTAAATACGTAATGTGAAAAATCCCCGCCCCGTTGGTCTATTGTCGTACCCACTCTTAACACAGTTTTTCCTCACTAGTTGGAGGGGAATGGGAATATTGGTCATATTTTATCCTGGAAAAAAAACAAACCGGCATTTTTTTTAAAAAAGAATATTAGCCATATTTTTTATAATATGACTAATATTCCCATTCCCCTCCAACTAGTCGGGAAAGACTGTGCTAAGAGTGGGTACGACAATAGATCAACGGGGTGATTGAACCACCACCCTTCGGTGATGAGTCCAACCGCTCTTACCGTTGAGCTATTGACGCTTCGATTTTTAGGGAGCCCTTTATACGACGAAAACCACTACAACAATGAAACATCTATTCTATAGCAAAGTGTTACTGATAACGTCCGCAACCGACGGCCTAACGTGCTCTCTGAAGCTCTGTGGTGTAATACCACTAACTTCCCAACTTTGAGCAGACAATTTTAACTGAAAATTTCTTAGAAGAAAGAAAAGTTGGTTTCAGCAGTCCATCGGCTGAAAATCATCATTCTCATCCGATGGACTGCTGGAAATAGGTCTCTTGCATGGACTTCCAAACAAACGGTCTCGAGCCGCCAGCATACAGCGGCTCCCTGCATTGATTGCTTGATGTCTTCGGCCCACCTAGTGGGGGGTCGAACAACACTGCGCTTTCTGGTGCGGGGTTGCCATTCCAGCACCTTGGGACCCCAACGTCTATTGGCTGTGCGAACTATGTGGCCTGCCCATTGCCACTTCAGCTTCGCGACTCGCTGAGTTATGTCAGTGACTTTGGTTCGTCTGCGGATCTCCTAATTTCTGATTCGATCACGCAGAGAAACCCAAGCATAGCTCAGTCCATCGCCCGCTGAGTGACTTTGAGCCTTCTAAGAAGGCCCATAGTTAGCGACCAAGTCTCGTATCCGTAGGTCATCACTAGCATGCATTGTTCGAAGTCTTCCGTCAGGACTGAGTAATTTTGAGACATCTTTTTGTCCAAAATTACTCTGTGCCAGTAATTTTGGACGAAAAGATGTGTCAAAATTACTTACTTACTAAAACATGTATGTTACTGACTGTGTCGTAATATGAAATATTTGTTTTTATGAAATAATCCGCAAAATGTCAAAATAAATCTTTTAATTGCTGTGCGTTTAAATTTAATCCAGACCATTGTGAAACATACTCGCAGATACTCTTATGTAAACGTTTTATTGAATATTTTTCGAGCGAATGTACCTAGTATGAATGTATTTGTTTATAATCCCGTTGAGTGAGGTATCACACGTTGCAACAACACTGTGCTTCACATGAAAACGGATCTGGGCTATCGGCAGAAAACTGAAATGGATGGTTCCGCAAACTTAATATTAAAGAAAAAATTACCAACTGATAATGTTTTACCTGCTTAATCAATCAATTATTGCTATAAAAATTGGTCAGTAATAATACTTGTTTGACGGTAAGTACATAATATCTACCGTACAAATTTAGCGGATGCTCGCAACACCGTTCGCGTCAAATTCAGTTTTTAACAAATCCTGCGGGAACCATGAATATTTTCGTGATAAAAAGTAGCTTATTTGTTAGTCCAGAGTAAAATCTATCTTCATTCCAAAATTCAGCTAAATCTGATGTGTTTTTACAACTTAACTATAGCTTGGCAAATTCGTTCGTAACACTCCCGATGGTCCGCGCGGGCCGGGGGGCATGTAGCTATGAATGAAAAATCCATGACGGATGCACAACATTTCACACCCGCACAGTCATTCCCCACGGCGCCCGCATGGGAGTGTCATCAATGAACTTGCCAAGCTATACACACACACAAACTTTCGCCGATAATATAATAGTGTAAAAAAAAATGAAAATTTTAATATTACCAAAGATTCAGCAGTAGTGAGCTTTTATAGGCCTCTTTTCGAACGCAAGTTAATGGTCGACTGACTCGTAAAATAGTGGACACTGGACAGGCTTTGCCTGTAGCGAATTACCACTTCAATACAAATCTTACAGCGCTTCAAGTGCTTCAAGCGGAACTTGTAAATGAATAAAATGCTCCCCACTGTTGCTATATCGAACATAACTGCAGTTTTAAAGGTAGAACCACAGCTATAAAACATATAAAGCTCGTGCGCTGTAGGGTGGTGCGGTAGAAAGTTTGCCGCGACTGACGACAATAGTACGTATTCTGAATGTCATGAGGCAACTGTCACCCGCACCATGCACACGACGCGACGTGCGACTGGCGTATAATATATAAATACATAATGGAATTAAACACATTGTGCATGTGTGCGCTCAGTAGAGTAGATAAATTTGGATCACTTTTGCAGTGATTATGTAGGCACGTAATCTATTTATAGTATAAAATGTCATTGTGCACCCCAGCCAAAAAAGGATTTAACCACGGAACGAAAGATAATAAGTTGTTAAGTTATAACATCTTCATGTAGGTGCTCTAAAAATTGTCTCACGACCATAAATTTACTAACGACGCATACTCTAGAATCAGAAGACTTTAAGGACACCAAAATGGAGACGTATATAAGAGTTTTAAGGCTTATTATTTCTCATTACGAGGTTTACCTATTTATTTTCCTTATTTGACTGGGGTAGTATTTCACCTGTTGCGTTGTATTTGAATATCTCTGTGGGGGGACGACCTAAAGATCGTAGCTCATTAGAGCTACTCGAGACCCGACCCGCACCGCCTCGCCACGAGTGGTTAGTATTTTTCGTATGGATTTGTATGGGCATGCGCTCACTACATCAACTCCGTACCATCACCGGATCGTCTCGCTCGGGAGGTGTTCACGCGCGGATTGCGAGTGGACCACTCACACACACACGCATAGCTCGCAGACACACGTACACATCTAGGACCAAACGCTGGTAAACTACTCGGAAATTTGTTGACCACGTGAGGTTCACTGATGACAACGCGGCGTCCACCCGTGGTCCACCGATCGACTACAAGTGGACGCCTAGCGACGAGGCGGTGCGTCGGCGTCCCGGGTGGCTGTAATGAGCTACGACCTTAAAGCTCACCGCTAGCGCTGTTCATAAGTCCATGGGAAGAACAGCTGTCATACACAGACTGTCACAACCATGGACCTATAAAAACCATTTCGCTCATTACGAACAAGATTGACGTGTTCCGCCATAACAGTACCTACAAACGTACAATCATTATTTATTTGAAAAACAATTTTCTTTCAGAAAGTAAACGTAGGTATATCTTAACCATATCTTTATGGTTTCGCTCACGACTTACGATTGAAATTTTGTTTTGTTTACAAATCCATTCCCGCGCATTTCTCTGTATATAAAAGTAGTCTATAATCTGCTCCAAAGTCCTACTTATCTCTGTATCAAATTTTATCCAAATCAGTTCAGTAGTTTAGCCGTTAAAAGGTAAAACACAATATTCGCAACGAACCGGTGCAGGGTTCATCATTATCATTAACAACCCATGTTTCCCATTCGGCTCATTGTTGAGCACGTATCCTCTCAGAATGAAGGGCTTTTAGTTCAATAGTCCACCACACTGGCCGATTGGAGGTGCATCCCCCGGACCGGATTCGAACTTGCACCCTCGGACTCGTAAGGAAGGGGTTTTTAATATTAGTATGGATTTATAAAATATATACGGTCGAATTGAGAAACCTCCTCATTTTTTTTGAAGTCGGTTAAAAATATAATAGAAAACACTATTAAAAATTTATAAAAAAGTAAACCCTCCCGGTGCGGGACATTTCAGTGCCCAAGCAACCGGTGGTCAGAGCTCCAGAGTGAGGAACCTCCTCACATTACGCGCCGTCTCAAGAATCACTGCCTTCTGTATCCGACTCTTGATCCAACAGTTATGTGAAAGCTTCTTAAGATGTTGGTCGAAGCTTTTCGCTATAAGACCATTGACTGAAACAACTATCGGAACAATAACAGTTGACTTAACATTCCACATGGCGGTAATCTCGTGAGCAAGGTCCAAGTAAGTATGGATTTTTATTATTTAATTTAATTTCCAATATTGTGATATTAATAGTTTATTTTGATTGAAACTGCTTCTAAAATAACGTATTTATAATTATTTTTAAACATTTGTTAGTGCCTCGTTGTCAAATGTTGTTGACATTTCCATAGATAGCTATAGCTTTGTGTGCTGGAATTTAGTTTCTTTCAAAAAATGTTTGATGTTTTTCGGGAAAACAAAGCCGAAGCATAAATGCCTACTGCGCTTTTCCATTCAGGGATGGGTTGACATTCCAACACTTTGTCCATCGGATGTGTTCACACTTTATTTGAGCTCTATGGATGTCATCCTCCTCCTAACAAGTTAACCCGATTCTATCTTAGATTGCATCATTACTTACCATCAGGTGAGATTGTAGTCAAGGGCTAACTTGTAAAGAATAATAAAAATCGGTGTTACAGCGACGACCAATCGATCGGTCGAGAACATCTCCGAAACTCAATACGTCAGTATATAATAAATATGTCAAGTAATATAAACATACTTTGAGCAAAGCACGAACCAATGCCCGATGAGTGACCTTCCCGATGAGACTGAGGTATGATTCGTTTCCATGGCAACATCTTTGTTAGTCACTTTTTCATCTTCGCGTCGATTAAACATAAAGTTCAAAATCGAACATGATTTGGTACATATAGGCGAAAAGTTAGTCGATGAGCGTAAAACAGCGGAATCGCACCCGTCTTTCTTCTGAAGCAATAAATAGACATCGCATCCTTAATTCATACCTACATTAAAGTGAAAATTCTAAGTGCCAAGGCCTGCAATAAAGAACTTTATTTTATTTATAAGGACTTGTTTATTTACGAACCCCTAAACTACCAAATGAGGCTTACGCAATAAGAGGATTAAAAATCCCTTACATGTTTACGTTAAAATCCCTCGCATGTTGAAAATTCTGTACTTATATTTATTATATTAGAAGAACCTCAACCTTCCAGGGACTATTGTCCAACATCTTCTACGTCAAGCAAATTCCGTGTTCTTGCTTTCTCCTCTCCTATTCTGCTTTCTTATTCTGCTCTCTTATTCTATTCCCTCTTTATCTCTGACAGACTAGGGTCTGTAGCCAAATTACACATCATTTATGTTTCTACAAACGCTAACGCTTCGAAAATTAAAAATTGTATGGGTAGGTATGACATTTCCGATTAGTTAAGTGACCTATGGATAACGAATGTTATATGTATTTTAGAAAAAGACTTGTAACCGGGATACAGATCCAGCATGCTAATTCACTATATTTGACGTGTGATAGTTGACCTAAGCGAAATGGAGATTCTATGTAACAACCGGTGCTTACTTTAAGATATCATACAGTATGTAGATTCAGGTTTTAACTAAGGAACAGTGTCAAAGTTTTGAGAATTGATCGGCATATGAGTGGCATGTTGGAATCAGTGGCGTGCACAAGGTTTTCAACTAGGGTATGCACTATAAGTGAAAATTGGAAAATTCTTTGTCCGACTATGTTTTCTGCAGTCCAACCTAGGTTTGTATTCAATCGCTGGGATTGTCAGTGCATTTTACATATATGAAGGGCACACCACTGTGCCCTGTGTGTGTGTCAGTGTTTCAAATGCACCCTAAAGTCTAAACACTCCTCTAAAATAGGTAAGTACAATTTTTCTCATTAATACCCTTGAATAATCTTATTAACATAAAAATGGAACCGACTTCTTTATTTTAACACAAAATTACTAAATCGATATTCATAAAATATAATGGGACCAACCTGGAAGTATAACTCTTACAAACAAAAAATAAATTTCAAAATTGGTTAATAAATGACGAAGTTATGAGGTACCAAACATTTAAAAAACATACGTTTTGAATTGAGAATCTCCTTCTTATTTGAAGTCGGTTAAAAATGTACCATCTTGAGCGTTATATCCATTTTCTAAAGAATAAGAAATAAAATTATAGACAGGGATTTACAAATCAGGCGAATATTTTTTTGATGATGAAAGGCTTATTCATTATAATTAATCGGATTATCTGCAGAATAAGCTTAAGGTATTAAGATTTTAATTGTACTTTGTTCCGATATTGTAAACAGCTTTCGTTTATTAAACAGGTACTTCGTTAAGAAAATAATTATTCATTTTATTTCTAGTTCAGAGAGCGAGCTCTGCGAAAATTAATATTCTTATCAATATCAATACATAAATACAATAGATAAAGTTATCTGTCTATGATTTCAAAATAACTGTGTTATTACTAGTTTATATAGTTATTTACACTATACTAACACATAAACAACCTTTTAATACTTTTGTCTGTCTGTATGTATAACCTTTGGATTGGCTGGACTTGATTGACCCTTCATTGATTTTAAATGGGACTTTCAATGGAAGGAGGTTTGTACACATAGGCTACTTTGTAAAGTAGCCTATGTGTACAAACCTAAATGTATTTTGGTAAAATCCATGGTTCCCACGCATGAGAAAAACTAAATTTCACGCTGACGAAGTTACGGGCTTCCGTTAGTTTTATTATAATTTAAGCAGTTTATTTAGTTATAATTTAGCACCGTGAGTGCCATTGGGCCAGCGTGGTGGACTATTGGCCTAAACCCTCTCATTCTGAAAGAAGACTCGAGCTCAGAAGTGAGCCGAATATGGGTTGATAATGATGATGATGATGATGAAGCAGTTAGTCATAAGAGTGTAATTTCCTTAAGTGAACGCTATGCCCCCTTCTTACCTACGACCTACAGTTAAAGTCATGTAAATTAATATACTGCGATAAATTTTTCACAACTAATAAACAACGAAGGATTAAATAACGGAACACAGGCAATTTATTGTATTATAACGAGACATGTTAAACCCTGAGTAATATTTTCATATTTCATTCACAACGCTCGAACTCTTTTATTAAAATGGTAAAGCTATAATTTTAACGTGAGACGAGAGACGTGATAGCCCAGTGGATATGACCTGCCTCCAATTCCGGAGGATGTGGGTTTGAATCCGGTCCGGGGCACGCACCTCCAACTTTTCAATTGTGTGCATTTTAAGAAATTAAATATCACGTGTCTCAAACGGTGAAGGAAAACATCGTGAGGAAACCTGCACGCCAGAGAATTTCTTAATCCTCTGCGTGTGTGAAGTCTGCCAGTCCGCATTGGGCCAGCGTGGGGGACTATTGGCCTAACCCCTCTCTTTCTGAGAGGAGACTCGATCTCAGCAGTGCGCCGTATATGGGTTGTTGACGACGACGACGAAAGCTATAATTTTATCTTTACGACGCCATAGACTTTTGAACAGTGTATTAAGTAGGCAGGCCTATATATGTTTAGGAGTACTCAAAAATATCATTAATAACAACTTTTTTTAACTACATGACCAGAGCCTGTAGCCATGTGGTACGGTGATTCTCTTTCTACAAACATTAACGCTTCGTGAATTAAAAAAATGTATGTGGAATGACATTTGAGATCAACAGGTCACGTGATCATGTTTATCGGACCTGTTTATCTGTGTGCGGATGGTTGGTGGGAGGCTTCGGCCGTGGCTAGTTACCACCCTACCGACAAAGACGCCAAGCGATTTAGCGTTCCGGTACGATGTCGTGTAGAAACCAAAAGGGGTGTGGATTTTCATCCTCGTCCTAACAAGTTAGCCCGTTTCCATCTTAGATTGCATCTTCACTTACCATCAGGTGAGATTGTAGTCAAGGACTAACTTGTATAGAATAAAAAAAAATATTTGTCATTCCCATACATTTTGTTAGTTTGCGAAGCGATAGCGTTTGTAGAAAGAAAATCGACGTGCCACATGGCTATGGCGCCAGACCAGTCTTTCTTTATAGGATAAAGGATATGTAGCTTAGAACCACCACGCAACTCCAATGCGCGTTGGCAGTTGAGAGTATTCACTGTTTGTTGAATACTTTGATGCCAATAATAAAATATTCTACATAACCTGTCGTTTCGAAAGTTAAATTTATTTCAATCTATGCACCCATTTAAAATACAGAGACATACCAAGTTAATAAATAAAATCAATAGTGGTATATATTAAATTAGGTAAATAATTAATTAATTTATTATATAATTAAAAATATTAACTAATGATTTATATTAAACCTAATAATTTGCCTATGAGTGCAAACATTGCTATCTACCTACTGTTTTGTCGCGAAGCACGGCATTTGGTTTTCAGTTCACTCAGGATGGGGTTTTCACTTATCAGTGCACTCGGTTTTCACTGCAATACTGTAGCTAATTGTATAGTTTTCCATTCGACTTTGAAAAAACGACTCAATAAATATTCACACAAGTAAGCATTATACACACGACACTACAAAACCGTTGCAGTAGACGTTTGCGAGCATTTCGTCGATCGATATTCAAAACCGCGAATTTATGGATCCTGGAAGCTATTAGATGAGAGTATTACCCGACTGCAAGATGGGTTATTACAAAATCAATGTTGTTTCGTACTAGCTGAGTCGCGCGATTTCATCTACATATGCAGATCCCATTCCAAATCGGCTAAATAGATCGATTTCATAACATATCGTAGGTATTTTTAACCGACTGCAAAAAAAGGAGGAGGTTCTCAATTTCGTTCGCTTTTGTTTACTATGCTACGACACACTAAAAACAGAAAATAAAATCTTTTAAACTAAAAAGCTAAAAATAACATCGTATGTGCTACCTTTTGATCACTTGAAAGGCGGTGCCAACACAGTGATGCATTAACACAAGTCTTTTAAATCATAAAGATTTTGGATTTTCAGACGGTTCTTTCCCATGAGACGGTTTCCATTTCAGAGACGGTTTTAATTAATACGCCACTGGCTTGGCACTGCCTTCAAAGTGATCATAAGGTAGCACATTTAATATTATTTTTCACCTCATAGTTAGTTTTGTTGAAATGTTTAAGTGTTTTGATTTTGTATAAAGCAACATTTGTTTAAGAAATTTTTTTAAAAAAAAAAAAAAGGAAAATACAACGTTATTGTAGAACCGCAAATTTGTATTTATCATCATTCATTAATATACTCATCAATCGTTGATGCCACCCTATCTAGACCTGCAGGTTGCAGCGCTATTTTTTTTTAGTGCTATTTTTCTTTAACTGACCAAACATTTTTCGCACATAAACCGCGACGGATTACAGCTTTCGTATGTACTACGCCTAAGACTGAATGAAACTATTTGCGGCAACAGCGATGGTGCTAATTGGTTTTGTATACGACATATCCGCTAAGTTATTAGTTGGTGACTGAAAACTACTAGGTACACTTTTGATTGACAGTGGAAATATCCATCAATGGTATAGTTCATTGACTTATATGCAGGATATAAATTGTAACGTCATGTTTTGTTTAATTGCAACATTGCAAAATCATGTCGATTTAAAAATATAAATGCATGAACTTCGTTCGTGTATTGCTTGTATCTCGGTTTTTACTCCAATTAGTAGTAATATTTATGTTAAAGACATTTGTCATCATCATCAATACTCTATATACATATTTACATATATATATATATATATATATATATATATATATATATATATATATAAAAATACGTTTCATCAAGTGTTTATCGTATCTTACACGATACCAACGCATAATCAAACTTTTCAACATGTTTGTCTGTTAGTCCGGACTATTCTCTGGAACGGTTGAACCGATTTGAACCAGACTTTCACTGGAAGATAGAGGAGTTCATAGAACAACATATAGGCTTTGTATACCAGAAAAATACGTGGTTCCCGCGGAATTTGCGAAAAATTCGCAAATTATATGATAGCCCAGAATTATATATTTTTTTTATTCTTTACAAGTTATTCCTTGACTTTGTTCACCTGATGGTAAGTGATGATGCAATATAAGATGGAAGCGAGCTAACTTGTTAGGATTAGAGTGAAAACCCAAACCCTTTCGGTTTCTACACGACAACGTACCGGAACGCTAAATCGCAAAGGCGGCACGTCTTTGCCGGTATGGTGGTAACTAGTCACGGTAGAAGCCTCCTACCAGCCAGAACTGGACCAATTAAGAAGACCTCAATGGGCCCAGCCGGAGATCGACCCAGGACCTCCATCTTGAAAATCCACCGCCACGGGGGTCGTATATATTAGGCAAAGAACGAATCATAAAGGAGGTTGGCGAAAGTGGGAGTCACACTCTGAAGTGTCGTACGATCATACATTTGTATTAGATAAAACTATTATTTTATTAGCTGTTTGTTAAAAAAATATTTATATTTTACAGAACGGGAATCAAAAGAAAAAAAGTGTTTTTTATTAAAAAAATATTCTACTTGTTGCCTACGACCGAGACGCCTTGTCGTATTTATGAAGCAATCACGCAGTTGAATGTCAGCGGCGGTGTTTTCACATTTATGTATAGATAGGGTACCTACTAATTTTAAGGTATAACTTTTTACTTCCTGCTTTTCTAATCTGCTCACCATTTGCTTTTTTCTTAGTTTAAACACGATAAACAACTATTAATGGATTTCCATTTTGTACGCTACTTCTATCAGCTAGTCCCAAAATAAATGCAATCTCGCCATTTTTCTTTGTTTTCTGCAAAAAAGCCCTTAATTCCATGCGATATGACGCAACACAATAGATTCGATAGAGCAACATCGACGCACGTTCCACTGACACCGGATCGTCCTCAGGAGGTTGACTCAACAATGTTCAAATGCAAATTTGCATTTTGCATGCAAATAACAAAATAAATTTATTATTCATTGTTTACTACAGATCGTCGTCGTCGTCATCAACCCTTATTCGGCTCACTTCTGAGCTCGAGTCTCCTCTCAGAATGAGAGGGGTTAGGCCAGTAGTCCACCACGCTGGCCCAATGCGAATTGGCAGACTTCACACACGCAGAGAATGAAGATAATTCTCTGGTATGCAGGTTTCCTCACGATGTTTTCCTTCACCGATTGAGACACGTGATATTTAATTTCTTAAAATGCACACAACTGAAAAGTTGGAGGTGCATGCCCCGAACCGGATTCGAACCCACACCCGATCTATCACTGCTCTCTTACTACAGATACATGAAATATTTATTAGACAATAATGTTTCTCAGAGCATATGCCGACGTTAACCCACAGATTGGTGTACTATTCAGAATCCAACCAGCGATATAAAATTGTTATTTTTGTTTTGTTAAAGTTGAGTTTGGTGTTCTTTAGCATCTGAATGAAATTTTTATTAAATTGGCTCACTTAGATTACCTACAAGTTAATATTTCATATACTCTTTCAAGTTATACATATTTAGTATCAGGCTCGTTTGAAGTACTACGAAACTAAGGAATGTGTTTCAATTTCTCAGTTCTGTGAACCATCCTTTAGAACTCGAGTCGAACTTAAAAACCTGCGAGACTTTTTTGATTCTGTGAACCATCCTTAAGAACTCGACTCGAACTTAAGAATCTGCGAGACGTTTTTGATCAATTTGAGAAAAGACGCATGCACAGACAATAAGGACAGATTTAGGATTATTCAGAATAATCTTTTTCACGTATCTAAGCGTTTTAAACTAACTAAAAAGTTTCGTCAAAATCCGGTCGGAGCCCAGAGTTTGTCTAAAAGAGTCACTAAATACATATCTAACAGTCCATGATACTTGCGTTGAACTACGAAACTTTCGCGTTTATAAAATTACAAGTATCTTTTTTGAGAAAATTGCCCTCTCTTCAAGTTTTCTCTAACGAAGGTTTAACGACATCGGTCATGAAAATTTAAATAAGTTCAGCACTTTTTGAGATTAGCGCGCAAAGTCACGACTGTCTTTACTTTATACTACGGGGCGATTAACAGCAAATTAGAGTCTTGCAAAAGTCGCTATGTTAGCAAAATAGTAAACTGATTACTAACCTTATGAATATATAAATAACCACAACAATCGTAGCTGAGTCAGACCATTTTATTGGTACAAAACATTTTCAGCTAAATTGTCACAAAATAATTTTATAAATTGTATTACATTTAAGTATTCTGTGTTGTGCTAACAAATCAATTACCTATATCTATTTACTCGTATCTATACTTATAATAAAGCTGTAACAGGTCCAATTTTGACATTGAAGTTAGATAATTTGAATCATAGAATTATAATATACAAGAAGGGCTGTGAAATAACGAAGTCAGGACGAAAAATTAAATGTTCTATCATCTATGTATGTAATGGATAAAAAAACTGTATAAAAAATTGTTGTATTTAAAATGCGCGCTCTTACTGATAAGGCCACGTTGGCCTCAGGGTGCTTGACTGTTGTCTTATTGTCTTAGTTCCCTCTAACATACTGTAGTCATTACGTTGTCTCTTTCGCATCACCGATCTATTAGGTAGTGTACCGAATCGTAAATCTATGATTTGAATATTTTAGTTGGAGGGCATCGATATTAAAGCCTATTTTTTTTTCTTTTTTGTATGTCTGTCAGTGTATTTGTTGGCCGGGAATCTCGCTGAAATAATTGAATGAATTCAAATGAAACTTGGCACGATTACGAAAAAGATTATAGGTTAATTTTGTCATGAAATTAAAATCGATTTTGACGCGGGCGTTACCGTTTTCTATTATATAATAGGCCTATTCTATTTCCGAAATTCACTGTTGAAAATGTATTAATGCAGCCACTTTTAGATTTGTCAAGTTAATTTACAATTAGATAATAGAATTAGCACTCCGTGTTATAATTTTAGCATGTGCATTCACTAAATGTATACGCATTTGTGGCGTGTAATTTGATTGCTGCTCGTGTCACGGCTATACACGTCTGTGTGATGATCACTCATCGTCCGCTATAGCGCTAGGGCTAAAATGCCTGTAATAGCCAGATGTTCGTCCTTATTTCTAAAAGTAATATTAACCATTCGCTGCCCGCGAGTATTTTATCGAAAAGCCCGTCTGCGTTGAAGAAGCCGACAGTCAGGGAATGCGGTTTTAATCTACCGTTGTGAGCCATTTAAAAAATCTTTATATTCCTCTATCGCGCTGAGCATGATACTGTGCTATTGCCCTTAGATTACTTTATATTTTTTTTTACATGTCACGTAACGGATACGATGGGCGACCGGTCGTCCATTTAGGAGTCAAATTGTTAAATATATACAGACAATACACACATCAATATCTAGCCTCAAAGTAAGCGTAACTTGTGTAATCAGATTTACGTTACGTTTAGTTACGTTATCACAAAAAAAAAATGTTTATTTTTCAAAGAGTTACCACGACGCTGAATGACTGTCTCTTAAGTCTTAATAGTTATCTTAAGTCTTAATACATAAACGAATGAAGATTTTATGAAACCGGATACTTCCCAAAGTCATCTTATTCCAAGTTCCATAGTTCCCTGTATAACGATTTTTTTACAACAAATTGGTCTAACATTTATCATTTATAAAATCACGAAGGTCTGGCCAATTCAGGCTCTCGCTCATAAACATACATTACATATAATTAATCTCTGTTTTGTATACGTAAAGCGTAAACGCTGGAGAAACCCTGTTGTGAATGGCAAGTATTGGCAAGTTAAATCATATAACAAAATTAAAGTTTGCGTACATGATTATGTTTTAGTAATAGAGCTTTTTCCGATGAGTTTTAGCACACATATTCATATTGGGGCGATGAAGATATTTTAGTGCACAAGTCTGTAAACCAACTCTCATGCACTCTTTATACAGGGTGTTGCGGAGTATCTTACTAATATTATAAAGCGAAAGTCTGTATGGATGTTTAGATGTTTGTTGCTCTTTAACGCTGCAACTACTGATCCGATTGGATATATTTATTTGAAATAGATTTTACTCAGGATTATCACATAGGCTACTTTTTGTCCCGGAAAAATCCATGGTTCCCGAGGGATTGTAAACAACTAAATTCCACGCGAACGAAGTTGCGGGGGTCCGCTAGTTTCCCATAACTTCAAGGTGTTGACAAGCCCACTTATAGGAGTCGAACTGCATAACGTATTTTTTTTTTTTTTAATTGAAAGAATATGTTTTCATACAAAGTAATTCAAATAATTCTGTCTATCCATGTAACACACGCCTTTATCTACCCTTGCATTTTAAATATCGATGTCGATATCGACGAGATATTGCAACTCCGCACTTCACTAATAGTCCACTTCATGATATTTATCAAAGAATAAGTTTGGCTAGGTTATAATATAAGGATGCGATATAAGGCAAACAACTTATGATTTATTTATTAACCGACTTCAAAAAGGAGGAGGTTCTCAATTCGGTCGGTATTTTTTTTTTTTTTTAACAGAAATGGTTCCTACTAATTTTCCTTGAAGAATATAACTCTAGAGTTATGGAAAATACTCCCGAGCACCCTGTTTCATATTATAATATATTATATATTATTCATATTATATATACTCTAGTAATCCAATAGGATGGTACAACGGCACGACTAGAGAGTGCTAGAGATCAAGCGCGGAGCCTTTGGCTTTTACGCTGTCCGAGGCACCGTGTTGTACTGACTAGCACGATCGGCTTCCAAGCTTTAGTTTAAGACTAAGAAATAAAAGTAACAACAAAATTCATTAACAATAATAATCATCCTCATCATCATCATCAATATCGGCCCAGCCCACTATAGGCCTCCCTTAAAGGAGAGGGGCTTAAATTCACGTCGGAAGCCACATTTTGACGGCTTCCGTGGCGCTGTGGTATGCGCAGTGGATTTACAAAACGGAGGTACTGAGTTTGATCCCCGGCTGGGTAGATTGAGATTTTCTTAATTAGTCCAGGTCTGGCTGGTGGGAGGCTTTGGCCGTGGCTACCTACCGCTCTACCGGCAAAGACGTGCCGCCAACAAGTTAGTCCGCTTCCATCTTTGACTGCATCATCAGTCACCTTCAGGTGAGATTGTAGTCAAGGGCTGACTTGTAAATAGTATATAAAAAACTAGCATACTGGACCAAAAAGGCAGTTAAAGAACAAAAGAAATATTGTTGATGTTATACGAATTCACGAGTAGAGTGCCGGCACATAAGTACCTCAGACCAAGTCCTATGCTTTGAAACATCAGGATTTGAAACTACACCCTCGTGCCTTGGAAATTTCATTTTTTTAAAGAATATTTGCCATATCTTTTAAATATGACCAATTTTCCAATTCTTCTCCAACTAGTCGCGAAATACTGTATTAGGAGTGGGTACGACAATAGATCGACGGGTCGGGTATCGAACCACCACCCCTCGGTGATGACCCCGACCGCTCTTACTGTTGAACTGTTGAGGCTATTATTATTATTGAAATCTGACTGTGGTAATTACAGAGTCTATCATTATATTTCACTAATACTATGCTCTAAAGCAGCGGTTCCCGAATTCTTTTGACTTCAAAACCCTTTTTGTTTTTGTTTCGAAACCATTTTTCGGCGGAACCCTAACTTAAGATAGAAGTAAACTAAAGACGGAAATACATCTTACGTCTCGTGGCGTGTGGTAGCGCGCCAGAAGCATATCGGTTTCCTGCATGGCGCCATGGAGTTTTGGAATGCAATATTTTAAAACAAGTTAATTGAAAATGAATGATAAATGATAATTCAAGCCAATAAATATTATCACAAATGAAACGATTTATAATATGGAAATCTTGAATTTTCGCGGAACCCTTGACGGCCTTTCACGGAACCTCAGGGTTTCGCGAAACACCTTTTGGGAACCGCTGCTCTAAAGACTCTGAATCTCCTCCAACTAAACTCAACTCAACTCTTTCTCCCATAGCTGCATACGCAGGGCATGAACCTTCGTAGTGATTGTTGATGATCATGAAGTAACACGAAAATGATAATGAATTGAAATTCAAATCCACATTTCCATCGTTGGATGACGTTGGAAAATTGCTTTACAGAATAGAATAAACACATACGAGATCGTAGTTAAAAGCCATTTGTACTTTTAATTGAATGAAATTCAACCATACTATGCGAGCGATGAAATTTTATCCGCGCGTCTAATTATGTATATTTGTTAATTATCATTTCAACGGAACGCACTCGCTACATTTCGAATTCTGCATGGCTATCAATTTGGAAACTACATTTGTATAAACGATTGTGGAATCCTCATTCACATTATCCACATCAATCATAAATATGGAGTAAATATTTATCACTGGATAATTAATACTAGCTTTAAATAATAATGAATTCTTTTTCCAACATGAACATTGAGAGGTTATGCAATTATTATTTTATCTTTTCAGTATTTTTTATTTACTTTAATTTTGAGAACAGAAAAAGTTTTGAGTTGTTGTTTTTTGAGATTTGACATTTTTTTTGAACGGTGTGTCGATGTTACTTGCCGAATTTCATAGTTCTTGGGCAACAGGTCAACGGTATGATTTGTGATTCCCTTGTGAGTGTCGAAATATGCGTTTTTTGTTGAATAAAAAGTCGTTTTGGGTCTGTACAGATTGACAACAAAGTGATATTATAAGGGATCTGTTTTTCCATAAAATACTTAAACTGGTGAATTATCAGTGTGTAAAGAAAGTTACTGGCAGAAATAAATAAGCATCAATTATATTATTTCCAATTTTAATGCTACGATTTTTTCTATTTAATGTATTATGTGAATATTTTTTGTATTTCTTTGATAAATTGCTTGTGTTACGACATTAATAGGTACTTATATAATGATTTATTTATTTTGCTATCATCCACGAAAAGTCGACGAACCCATGCGACAACGTCACCCAGGTCCGACAAAATACTCTCTACGTACGTTTCACCCCGAAACCGGAGCATCCTCAGGAGATGTTGACTGTAGAGTCAACATCTCCTGCATGCAAAATAAATAAATCATTATATAATCATGATGAACTTTCGCAAAGTAACGCCTGCTTCTATCCAGTAATTAATAGGTACTATATAGTCGTATTACGTCTTTGTTATCATAACAATGTTTCTTTCTCACCTCCGTAACTGCCTATCGATCGCTAAACCGTTTATTTTTTTTGGGACTAGCCTCGACCTGGAATACCTTTTGTGACTATCTGACCAATTTGGGACATGGTAAACTACGGAAAATAACTCAACAGTTTTTAGCGTTTACTCCTTACGAATCGATTTTTCATATATAGCCCCCGGTATGAAAAAAATAAGGGCAGTAAAATTCGATGAACGAATGACGGCGTTACGTTTTTGTGCGCAACCTATTCTGCGCACCTTTCACCGTGCTGCGAGCAACATACACCTATTTAGGGAGTCGTTCTGAAAGAGTAAACATCATCCGTGCGCCGGAGCTGACACACACTTTTGTTTGAAACCTCGACGTATAAAAGAAGGAGTATGGAGAGTGTCTGGTATCTTTCATTTTATTTATTTAAAAAATGAGGTGATCCACAGGACAATAGAATACTAAAACTGACGCTTTTATGGAGGTGATCTATATAGTCCACAGCGTTACATAATGAAAATCCAGTCAATCTGAAATTAAGTTCCATCTCCTTCTCAATATTTCAGGGAGAGTTTCATTTAAATCGTGTTACCCGTTCCAGAGATTAGACCGGACAAAAAACAGACATTTTTTAATAAATCTCTTTTTGATTTCGTACTTTGTACCTAAGTAAATTATCTGTGATAAAAAGTTGTTCTAATACTAAAGCTCTACCACCTCTGCTGACTGAACTTATCACTCATTCCCAAATAATAGTACTCCCTGCCAATTTAACTTAGTTATGAAATTTTAAGTTAGTTTTGTTCATTTTAGTTAGTATTATTATAAAACAAACAATTAAAAATTTTAATAAAAAAAATTCAACCGACTTCCAACTCAAAAATTAACCTAAACTAAAAAGCAAAAAATAACATCTTACCTATGTGCTACCTTCTGATCAGTTTGAAGGCGGTGCCAAGCCAGTGATGTTTTAATTCAAGCCGTTTAAATTACACAATTTCTGTGGTTCTTTCAGAACGAACTTTGTGGTTTCTGAAAGAACCACAGAAATTGTGTAATTTAAACGGCTTGAATTAAAACATCACTGGCTTGGCACCGCCTTCAAACTGATCAGAAGGTAGCACATAGGTAAGATGTTATTTTTTGCTTTTTAGTTTAGGTTAATTTTTGAGTTGGAAGTCGGTTGAATTTTTTTTATTAAAATTTTAATTTTTTAATTTTTAGTGTTAGCACACCTACTGAGTGTGAACACACCTACTGACTGTCTGACTGTCCTCCGTCTTCATCACCAGACTCCCTATGCAGTCACAATCCATATGAGTGGAAAATTCTCATCAATATAAAATTTATCAAGTCCAAACACAAGGTAGCTACTGTGAACCGTCGAGGAGTTCCCTTAACTCTCCTTCATCTTCATCACCAGACCTCTAATACAGTCGCAACCTATCCAGGTGGAAAGTTCTCATCAATACAAAATTATCAAGTCAAAACACAAGGTAGCTACTGTAAACCGTCGAGAAGTTCCCTTAACTATCCTTCTTCTTCATCACCAGACCCCTAATACAGTCACAACCCATCTAGGTGGAAAGTTCTCATCAATACAAATTTATCAAGTCCAAACACAAGGTAGCTACTGTGAACCGTCGAGGAGTTCTCTTCACTGTCCTTCGTCTTCATCATCAGACCCTTAATACAGTCACAACCCATCTCGGTGGAAAGTTCTCATCAATACAAATAAATTAAGCCCAAACAAAAGGTACCTGCTGTAAATCGTTGACGAGTTCCATCGTCTGTGTATCGGCTCCATCATCAGACCAACTCCACACCTTCATAAAATTGTAGTGGTTTAAAATATCTTATGGAAACACTAACAAACGCACTAGCCGTCTCTACGATTTTCGAAAGTTCCCCTCGATTTCTCCAGGATGCCATCATCAGATCCTGACATGAAAAAAATGGGACCACCCTGGAATCAAACCCTTCAAAACGAAAAAAGAATTTTCAAAATCGGTCCACAAATGACGGAATTATCGCTGGATATACATAAAAAAAAAAAAAAAAAAAAAAAAAACATACATACAGCCGAACGTAGAACCTCCTCCTTTTTGGAAGTCGGTTAAAAAGGACTGTAAGTCCTTTTTAATTGTTATATATATTATTATTTTGTATTGTATATTATATTATTTTATATGAGTGATTTGGGAATAAACGGCTTATTATTATTATTATTATGAAATTAGTTTGTTCCTCGTTTCTGAATTACACTCTGAGGTGTGTTCAAAAAGTAAAGTAACTTTTCAAGCTTTGCGGGTAAAAAATCAACAATTTTGTTGTATTGGTACATATGTCCCGAACTTTACATATCAAAATACATAGCATACATAGTTTGTTTTGAGAGATAAAATGTTTACAGGTATTTTGTTGTGCTCGACGATTTTCATTCGGGATGCTTACAATGCCCACGCATTCGCCAATACATAGCGCACACACATAGTTCATAATCTGGATTAACACGGATACCTTTTATCTCGGGGCCTGTGCTCTCAAATCTATTTTCGCAGGTAGATAAAGCGTAGTTTCATGGAATACCTATAAGCTTTTTTCATAGAAATTGAACGTGGGAAAATTTTCATCGAATATCCATTTTATGCACATGAAATAAAAGGGAACAAAAAAGAACGTCGTCATCATTAGCCTGTTTTAATGGCCCACTTCTACAATATATTGTATTGCCAGACGTCCTCTTTTAGCTTGGAGCTTAGATACTTATACAATACTGCCCCCCCTAGCCAAGTGATACGTCTATGAAAGGCCATTCTCTTTCTACGATCGCTAACGCTTCGAAAACTAGAAAAATGTATGGGAATGACAGATCTTGATCACGTGACCTATCGATAAAATACTAACGTAAGTGGTCGCGTGGACTACACCTGTAATGTTATCCGCCACACTTTGCGGAGCTCCTGCGACACAGTTATTGGTGACTGGTGCTTATACGACTCTGAACGGATCTTTCAAACGTTCATTTGAAAGTACCTAGAAGTGTAATAAGCTAAGGCTAACCGTTTTTCATATATATTCCATTTTATATGGTTGGACTACACCTGTAATCCACGCGACCACTTCAGGGTTAAATAATAAATTGTATGAAGAACAATTTAATTTTACGCGCAAGTTATTTTATTCGGGTTGCACCTAAGCTGACATCGCGCGTGCATGACCGAGATTCTCTGTTGTTCTTTTGTAATAATGAAAGAGAGATAAAAACGAGTAATAACGGACGCCGGAAGGCGCGGGCAGAGTAGAATATTGTTAACTTAAGGCTCGTCTATTTATACCATAATATAACAAAATACAATGTACAATATGTTTTGATATTTATTTTCGGATATAGCGGATGTCATGAATTTTTATTTATAGTTTCTTGATCTGTTTCCTTTACATTACTTTGTTGATCCAGTAGTTAACAGTTTTAGCGAGGTTTTAGTTTGGAATCCCGGTTTCTAAGAAATGAGGTTTTCCTTCTTCCAAGAGTTTCTCGCAAAAAAAATTCAGCCCGGTATTGAGAAGTGAGTGATGTTCGAACCTCGAATATATTATAATTAAGTTAGTGATCGATACGAGAGTAAAATGTAACCCAAAAGCCAAAATAATATAACCCAAAGTCCGCCAACCAACATTGGCGTGGTAAGCTACTCATATATCGCCTCTTTTTTTAATTCTTTACAAGTTAGGTCACTTTATGGTAGGTGATGATACAATCTAAGATGGAAGCGGGCTAACTTGTTAGGGGGAGGATGAAAATCCACACTCCTTTCGGTTTCTACACGACATCGTACCTGAATGCTTAATCGTTTTGCGGTACGTTTTTGCCGGTAGGGTGGTCACTAGCCACGGCCGAAGCCTCCCGCCCTGACCGGACCTGGACCAATTCAGGAAACCTCAATCGGCCAAGCTGGGCATCGAACCCAGGACTTCCGTCATAGAAATCCACTGAGCGTACCAATGCGCCACGGAGGTCGTCAAGAGGGATATACTCTCCTGTAAAGGGAGAGGCCTAGCCTCTATATGCCAATAAAATAGACTAATAATAAATTTATACGCTGTTTCTCACAATTTTATGAAATGTATTTGTGAAGATGATATTGTCTCGCAACAGAAAACTATAATTTCTTCCGAAGTAAGTAGTAAATCTAGAAGAATTACAATATATCAAGTTGTATTTTGATTTAAATTTTTATATAGAGAGTCTGAATGTAAGTAAATAACATTTAGAAGATAGAAAGTGTATAGCCCAGGATCCGTGAAACATTTTTACAATTATATATATATATAACTATGAAGTTAATTTTCCGTGAGTAGCTTCATCTTGATGAGACGCTCCACTTTTTTATTTACGAAAATTCATGATTCTGGTAGCTGACTGGGTTTTATTATATATAGATTACTAGGGAAAATTTCTGAGCGTCGGAACGAGATAATGTATCACGTAATTTGAAGGACATTGTGACAGCTAAGTTAAGTATAACTATTAATTAAGCAACAGTATATCAAATAACTGATTAGTAATAAGTTTTAATAACCTCGTTATTGTTACAGGGGAGTTTACCAAAAGTTGTAACTAACTTTACTGTTACGTTTAATTTTTTTACTATTGTATAATTAATAGTTATACAATTACAAAAAAAAAACAGACACAATGTCCTACAAATTGCGTGGTATATTATCTCGTTCCGACACTCAGATTTTTTTTACCTGGTAACCCAGTTAGCTACCAGATTCAAATATTTTGGTAAATATAAAAGTTGGGCGTCTCATCAAGATGAAACTACTTACGGAAAATAAACTTAATAATATTCAATTGTAAAAATGCTCTACGGATCCTGGGCTTATAATTTAATTGAATAACTTTATAACGATTACAATAGAGTTATATACACTCTATTGTCTTGACGGAATACAGGCAAGTTCTCAGTCGACATAATTTTTTCTGGCATCTTTAATAATTCTGTCTTCCTGCAGCCAACTTATACAAAACTTTAATAAATTATACACTAAAGCTTTCTTCATGAATCAGTCCGTCCATTGGCGAAAATTCGCGAAGTAGTTTTTGAGTTTACCAAATTCGCGTGTATTAAATTAAAACTTGATACCTACAATTTATAATTTGTTATTTCTCTTGTTTTTGTCATTGTATTTAGTTAGCTACTCCACTGAGCGCACATATGCTCAATTTTGTGTTTAATTCCATTATACATTTATATATATTTTTTTAAATAACTTTCCTTGTTTACTATGCGACTCAATGAGATTAGGACAATTAGCCGCTATCATTCGCCTCAATTTTGAACCGCTGGTGATATATCCGTATTATAAAATCTTTGGTCACAACTATATTAGTCAGGCATGTATTATAATTATCGCCATCTCAAGGTTATACACTCCCAAGATTTTGTATCATTGGTGTAATATTGTACCGTTGGATGCTAACGGCTCGAGTTCGTATTGTTTGGGAGTCCTTACAACAGGCCTATGCCCAGCTGTGGACGTCCATTGGCTGATAATGATGATGATGATGAATGGGTACTCTATAATTTTTTTAAGCGTTTAACACGTTCGCTGCAGTACGAGGTCAACTGACCTCGTACGCCTAGCGCCTTCAAGAGTTACGAGGTCGATTGACCTCGTATCGCAATACATAATGTTTTAGTAGGAGAGGAAAGTACAGGAAATATCAGTGCCGCAGCGAAAGTGTTAAGAAAACTCTGGAAATCGTTGAGAGTATTTCTTGTGATTGACAGAAGCGGCAGCGGGACTTTGTTTTCTATGTAAAGAATGTAGATCCTGTAAAGCCAGACCTTCGTCAACTGTCAACTTCGTAAATTTTATACTTGGACTCCACTGGACTGCGCACGGGACGCACTCATCCCGGTAATAACACAGCCCTAAAGTGCACCGGGACGAGGTCATCCCGGCTGGGGATAAAACTAAATTGTGATCTATTTAACTGCAACCTTCGAAACCACCATAGTTTAAACTCATACATAAAACTTTCAGTTTTTATAAAATGACGAAGTTCTAGCCAATGCAGACTTTTAAACTATACAGGGTGCTCAGGAATATTTCCCATAACTTTGGGGTTATATTCTTTACCGAAAATTATTAAATTCATTTTCAGGCCCAGCTGTTGAGAAACTCTGTTGAGGTCATTGAGCATGGTACTAAGGTCAAAGCCTCTGCCATGATGACTACTACATCGTCCGCGAACCGCAGCTGAGTAATGTAGGTACTCGCCATTGATGTAGATGCCAAGTCCGTCCCAGTCCAGTCACAGCTGGCGAATTGGCGATGTTTTTATGCACACGTATAGTGAAAACATTGCTTTGTGTTGTGAGAAAACATTTTTGCACACGCGTAAGTAAAATAGTTTATTTTATTTTCGGGATCTTAGCAAAAACGTTCATCTATTGAAGTCCATTTAACTTTTGGTGCTATTACCCTATTTTAAAATGCAAGGATCGATAAAGGCGTGTCTTACATGAAGAATTAAAAAAAAAAAAGTTTTGCAGTTCGGCGCCTATAAATGGACTCGTCAACTCCCTAAAGTTATGGGAAATACTCCCGAGCACCCTGTATAATGTGGTGATACGGGTTACGCTTTGACTGCAGCACTGCGTTCGGTCGCTACATTTCTTGTCATACAATTCTTTGCCTCTTTTTCTTTACAAAAATATTTTGCAGTTAATCTATCCTACTAATATTATAAACGCGAAAGTTTGTATGGATGTTTGGATGTTTGTTACTCTATAACGCCGCTGCTACTAAAACGATTTAGCTGAAATTTGGAATGGAAATAGATTTTACTCTGGATGAGACGAATATCTTAGCATTCCATGGATTCACCGTGCAGGTGCCGGGTCTATCGCGTGGTAGAGAAAAAGTAGAGAATAAATCCTTTGTTTCCCGAGGTTTGCGAAAACTGATGATTTTGATAATATGAATGTTTGTTACTCTTTCACGCCTTAACTACTCAACCGAATTAGCTGGAATGGAATGGTATTAATATATATTTTAGCCTGGATTAACACATAGACTACTTTTTATCCCGGAAAAATCCATGGTTCCCGAGGGATTTGTGAAAAATTAAATTCCACGCGGACGAAGTCGCGGGCGTCCGCTAGTATACTAATGTTGTAAAGCGGTAAAGTTGACGGCATTCTTTGTGGTAAGCTCTGGATCCACTGAACCGATTTTGAAAACTTTTTACCATTACAAAGCTACATTATTTGTGAGTGTCATAGGCTTTTACACCCGTATTCTCACGGGAACGGGAACAACGCGGATGAAACCGCAGGGCATCGGCTAATAAATAATTATTTAAAGAGCTTTATTTTCTTATTGTTTTATTTGCTCTGTGTCAGTTAAATCTTGGAAGCTGAATATTACACCAGGATAGGTGTAATATTCAGCTTCCAAGCTTGGAACTTTAATTTTTTAATAATAGAAGTAACTTTGTAACAAAAATTGTCTCCTGGAAAGGGTTCCTGGAATTCTTCTGCGGTTACAATTAAGGAAGTGTTACTGAATTTTACGAGCACGTTTAATTTTCAGTTTTTTTTGAGATTTCATTTAATAGCTATTAAATATGTGTATGTTTTTAATATTTTTGATATTTACACAGTAAAAAGTCCAAGTTTACATTTTTTAAATTTGTTCAAGCATAACTTTTAAACCGATTTTAATAAGATGTTCAAAGGTAGATTAGCTTGAGCTTAAAGTTTCCCTTGATTGAAAATTAGGTAAATCGTTAACTAAAAATTAGCGCACCGACTTTACTCAGACAAATTCGTGGCAAAGAGCAGACAAACTGACAGAGAAAGAAAATTTTAAAACAGCTTTTTCGAGTCGTATGTATCTACTAACAATTTTGTAAAAAAAATATTTACATACGGACTTGGCTTCTTCACGATTTATACGCATAAATAAAATGACTAATGGTCGTCATAAAAATGAGTAAGATTATTATCTGTTTCCTTCACCTATGCAAATAAAAATTGTGGGCGAGAAATTTTAAGGTCCATCAACTTCAGAAAAAACTAACTATGCAACTGGTTACATAATTATGTCGACCTTTTAGTTTTGAAAAAGTGTAAAATACTAGTAATGAGGTAGCTTTTTGATAACAACGAGAGATGGTGATAACCACAACAATACCCGATTTTTTTTTATTCTTTTTTTTGACGGCCTCCGTGGCGCAGTGGTATGCGCGGTGGATTTACAAGTCGGAGGTCCTGGGTTCGATCCCCGGCTGGGCCGATTGAGGTTTTCTTAATTGGTCCAGGTCTGGCTGGTGGGAGGCTTCGGCCGTGGCTAGTTACCACCCTACCGACAAAGACGTGCCGCCAAGCGATTTAGCGTTCCGGTACGATGTCGTGTAGAAACCGATAGGGGTGTGGATTTTCATCCTCCTTCTAACAAGTTAGCCCGCTTCCATTTTTGATTGCATCATCACTTACCATCAGGTGAGATTGTAATCAAGGGCTAACTTGTAAAGAATAAAAAAAACCGATTAAGTTTTTCACAAGTTTCTTAGACAAGAGCGCGTTGAAAACACTCTTTGTTATAGTTTTAATTTAACAGATATGGACTAATGTTTTCGTATAATTTGATTATGATTTGTTAAAGCTTTAAGTTTATATAATATTCGAGATTAATTTGAAAGTAACGTGAAAATTCGGGACCAATAATGATTTTTGTATGCATTTAAATATCTACGACAAATTTCATTCCATAGCTTAACCACAATTTATATTTTTGTTACAATATAACACACGTCTCTACAACATCTGGTTACAATTTAAATGTTATTTTTGAGAAAAAATGTTTTGATACGCAGCCGGATAAAGGCGGCCCGAATAAATTAAAATCTCCTGTGATAAAATAATGTGAAAAGATAATTAAAAACACAGTAATTAGAGTAAACTAATTATTGTTTTATATAAAAAACCGTAATTTTACGACGAGTCTAAATTCCCTGGGTAACAGGGATCCATAAATGTAATTATAAGAAATCAGTAACAGCTGAGCTTTTAAAATCTAATCAAATTAGCCGGTTCGCAATGCTGGGGAAACCACTAAAATATTTCGCAACGGCAATCGCACGCACGTATATTTATAAACGCGGCAAAATTTATTTATAGACGGGAACAAAAGTTTTGGGCAAGTTTACTTACAGCGTGTGAGCGTCGTCGGGTGCCTTCGGTATCGCCTGCAGATCTTGGTGGAGGCAGCGGACCGAGTTTCGGAGGCACTGGCATTTTGAGGGGCAGGATTCGGCTAGCGCGAAAGCGAAGTTCAGAAGTATGAGAAACTTTATAAAGTTCCTCATTTTCTCGGATCGCGCCGCGTTACCCGACCACTAGCCTCGAGAGCTGCGGTGCGAGTGATCGGCTGATCGCCTCCGGCCTCGCCAGTCGCGTGAGGACCAGATCCCTCCCGCAGTCCCGCCGTTTGCCTTGCGCGCACACTCTCTACCTACTCGTACGTATACTCACAATGCTATACTCTGATGCACTTATGTCACTAAGCGAAGTCCCTCATATAAAATTAAAAGGTTTCGTATACCGCTTTTAGTCACTACAATAGATCATTACGTGGTTTGATATATTATCCAGTATGAAAATGTTCCCTACTTCCTTGTTAGAATTTTACTTGCCGCTATGACAATAAGTGATTTCTGTAGTGAACTAATAATATTTTTTTTAATATCAACAATAATCCGCTCCCGCTGCAATCAATCGTATTGTCAGGAGTGGGCACAGCAATAATCTATCGGGTGAGAATCGAAGCTACTATCCCGCGTCGAGTTCAGCCACATAACCGCGGAGCTACTAAGGTTTTAATTAAAATATTTTTAATTTAATCTCTCATTTATTTGTTTCTGCCTTTTTTTAAATTTTTAACAATGTTATAATATACAAAATATACAAAACACCATTGAAAACTTAAAAAAAAAAAATTTAACCCTCCCGCTGCGGGACATTTGAGTGCCCAAGCAACCGGTGGTCAGGGATCCAGAGTGAGGAAACTCCTCACAATACGCGCCGTCTTAATAATTAATTTAATTATTATTTAAATTTTGATTTTCTCTCATTCATTTATCATTTTCTTTTTTATTTTGATAATGTTTATATGATACAAATTTCGATTACTTTTAGGTAATTATTATAAATACAACCTTTTATAAAACAGTTGGAGCGCTCATACCTGGTATATGTTACACCAGATGTTTGCCAAGACATAGGTATGGCCGAAACTTGGGCTTATCTTGTTTAGTTTACAAATTCCTATGGTCTTCCGATTCCAAGTTTACATCAACTCCACGATAGACCGTGTTAATACATTATTGTAATAAATATCGCTTATCTACATATCTATCTAGCCCAGTGGACCTCTGACATTGATTCGGAGGGTGTAGGTTCGAATCCGATTGATGCACCTCCAAATTTTGAATTTTAGTGCAATATAATATCACGTGTCTCAAACGGTGAAGGAAAAACATCGTGAGGAAACCTGCATACCAGAGAATTTTCTTAATTCTCTGCGTGTGTGACGTGTGCCGAACCCCTCACATTCTGAGAGGAGACTCGAGCTCAACAGTGAGCCGAATTTGTGTTGATAAAAAATAGAGTTGGTAGTGGATATTGACCAGAGATTGTGCTTACCGTTAACGTTGGAATACACAAAATGCTGTTGTTATTTATTTGATGGTAATTATATTAGGTGGCTAACAATGTAAGTGAATAGGAAAGCTAGGAATTGAACCCAGAACCTCTCTGCTGTGCCACAGAACCATAGAGGTCGTCAGAATATCTAATCTACTACTGCAAATATAATGCACCTACATACTTACACAACTCAAACGAATGTACTTGTTTGTCAAGCTAACGCGGTCCGCCATGAGTGTAAATGAAATTACAACTGATTCGATTTAGAGTCACTTTTAATAATAACTAGCTTACGCCTGCGACTTCGTCCGCGTGGATTTCAGTATTTCACAAATCCCGCGGGAATCATGGATTTTTGCGGGATGAAAGTAGCCTGTGTTAATCCAGAGTAAAATATATTTCAATTCGAAATTTCAGCCAAATCGCTTCGAGAGCCGCACCGCAAAGGAGGAACAAACATACACACGTGATGATGCAATCTAAGATGGAAGCGGGCTAACTTGTTAGGAGGAGGATGAAAATCCACACCCCTTTCGGTTTCTACACGGCATCGTACCGAAAAGCTAAATCTCTTGGCGGTACGTCTTTGCCGGTAACTAGCCACGGCCGAAGCCTCCCACCAGCCAGACCTGGACCAATTAAGAAAATCTCAATCTGCCCAGCCGGGGATCGAACCCAGGACCTCCGTCTTGTAAATCCACCGCGCATACCACTGCGTCACGGAGGCCGTCAAGTCTCTACAAGTTAATAATACAAACAAAGCATGTCATTATTGTAAATTTCTAGGAATAAGGACAATAATATTACAAATTACTCGTATAATATTTTAGAACAAGGCTCCTTATCAGACTTTACAGTAATGACATGGGCTTGAACTTTTAATACATGTTGCTTATATTAGATCACCTTATGGTTATAGTCAAAGATTTTACATTATTAGATATGTCACTAGCGCGTCGAAGCGAAAAATGGTGGCTAATTGTCTTACTTGTCGCATAGTAAACAGCGAAAGTTATTAACACAGAATACCTGAATATTCACTACAATGTCCAGTTGTGTGTTCTGGATTTGAAAAAATTAAATTATACATAGAAAATAATTTATACATAGAAAACAAAAATTGTCTAGATATTTGCAAAATGAATGAGATTATAAAATCTATTATCGTAATTAGATGACAATTCATACAGTTTTTGGCTTCCTTACATTAAATGTGATTTTTTAATAAATTAACTATAAACAAAAACGCACAAATAAAAAAGATATTAGTAATTTTGTTGGAACGCCCATCTAACGATTATTATGTACCTACGACGTCATTAATTCGTACCATTTTGTATGGGGCGCCTTATAGGGATCCGCGGCAGCGCCGCAAATCTGACCCTTTAAATCATTATAGCTCCGAAAGTAATGATCGCAGATACCCTGTTACTTTTACAAAATTGGTTTACTATTAGCATACTCTTAATTTATATACAATTTAAAAAACTGTCATCATCCCTATTCTGTCCAGCCATTTCGAAGGAGTGTAATAAACAACATCTCGCTACGACCAATAGGAGCGGTACTACAAAGAAAAATAAAGCGAATACGGGAAGAAAATATTCTTTTCTGAGAGCTTTCGTTGCTTGCGCTGCGTAAACGGTTAGAGTTACGCAAAAAATATTTTTTCCATGCTATTAAAGTTATTGCTGCATAATTTGCGAAGGTGTTTTTATGAACATGATGCTTATCCAAATATGTACGATAATCACAAATATTATATTTTGAACAAACTCGACATAATTTGTTTTCGATAAGATACCTATTATAGTTATGAACTCAGAATACAGAAAACCACCAGAATTAGTGACAGCGCAAAGAAGTGAAGCCATTTAAACTACACATTTTACGATTACTCACTCTGTGTTTGTCGTGTTGTTTGACGTGCTATACAGATGACAAATTTAATTAAATTAAGCCGTCTTGTGCTATTCCTTCGTGTAAAAATGCCGTTGGTAAAAAAAAGAAACTGAATAGGATCACATTTCACGTGTAAGTAGCACAAATAAATATTCTTATGTTAAAATAATGAATAATTTTTACGTGAATTTAGTTGTCATAGAAACCGATGACTTCATTTTGTAAGTGTTGCCAATGTAATTATTTTGATTTTCCCTACTTTTAATTTAAATTCAAGGATTTATTATTTATGTAAAATATTAATCAACTAAATAGGTAGGCATAGGTTCCGGCAATTAAGTTGAAATAAAATTGTGGTAATCAGCGCAGATAAAGAAAGTGTAAAATAATCTTAAAGCTTTAAAATTTTACAAATAACAATGGCGTGCTATATTATAATAAGTTCGTTCGTTCTTGTCTGTTTGTGTGTTTGTTTGCACATTTGTTTGTTTTCGTGTGCTTGTTTGGTCTTTTGTTTGTTTGTGTACCTACTTGTTTGCTTGTTTGTTTGAGCAAGAGGATTAAATAAAATATTTTTATCTTCAAAACACATTCTTAAAAGATATTAAACCAATTCAATGGCCTTATTTATACTTGAATTTTAAGAGACATAAAAATTAGAGAAATAAGACGAGATAATAATAACTGTGCACACGATTGAAATACATATTTATAATAATAATATAATATAATTATATAAAATTATTATTGTAAATATGTATTTCTTTAGTTTGTTAGTTGATAAGTTTTATAATAACCGTCTTATTATATCTATTATTTATTTGTCCTTGTCTTAAATTTTTTAGAGTTCATTTTCTTGCTGACTCTTAGCAATCACTAGAAAACCGGTCCCACTGTTTTTATTATTTACCGTACAACTTAACATTTAATGTGATGAACTGTACACTTATTGTTTTCCTTTTAACATTATAAATTTTTACCACAAAATAGGGAAAAATTTAACAGCCTCATGTACTAGCAACATTACGCGGGTGAGAATTGCGACTAGTGCAGGCTGTTGTGTACAATTTTTGGACACACTGCGCACTATAGAATGACATCTAAACGTGGCTTCTGGTGGTTTTCTGTATTCTGAGGTCATGAAATAACACCAGAACAAAATAACGATCAAATAGTTGCATGATGCAGATTAACACTAAGCCGGTTTTTAGGGTTCCGTAGTCCACAAGGAACCCTTATATTCAGTCATGTCCGTCTGTCCGTCCGTCCGCGGTTTAGCGCAGAGACTATTACTACTAGAAAGCTATAAAATGGCATGAATATGGACATTAAAAATGTAAACAAAGTTAAAGAATAAAATCTAGAAAAATATTGTTTTTAGTGTACCTCCCCTACATGTAAAGTGGGGATGAATTATTTTTTACTTGTCTATTTCATTGTGTAGGGTATCATTGTATAGGCTTTTAAAATAAGGTGTCTTGTCCCAATATTTTTCGATTTAGGGATCGGTTTGTAAAATATTAAGCTCTTAAGAGCTAATTTTTGTTAAAGTCAAGGGTCTCCACCCTCTACTGGCTAGACAGTTATTTATGGATAATCTAGTTAAGCAATAGCTACTTGAAAAGTAATAGTCGACCAACTTATAAAACGTAGTTGGTAATCGAAAATTGCATACTAATTCCGTTGTTAATGAAAAAGATAAAGTTGTCAGTAAGATAACTCAAATTTGTTAAAACTTGAAAGATGAGATTTGTTATGGGTAGGTATATAAATTTCTTCTATAAAATGGTAAAAATGAGTTTTTTAGGTTCCTTCCTTACATGCAAAGTAAGGAAGAATTTTTCATCGCCCATCCCATGGCGTGGGTATGGTTATGGGTATTTTTGTTCATTACGTAAAGGATTAAAGTGTTAATGTAATCTACGGGACCCTACATGCGCATGGTCCGACACGCACTTGGCCGGTTTTTTTAAAGTTCAATCCTTATTCCAATGTAATGTTTATTTGACAAATAGTATCTATAGAGGTCGTTGTGTAGCCTTCTCTGTACGAGTATTGTTATCCACGGCTTTGTGTTGATAACCCTGTAACCCTAAACCCCGGAACCCAGAAATGCCTTTGTCGCTATGGTTACGGTTCGGATCACTGTCATCCTCATTAAAACGCTTATTTCTTTTTTCAGCGCCTATAAACAATATCGTTATCAACCCATATTCGGTTCATTGCTGAGCTCGAGTCTCCTCTCAGAATGAGAGGGGTTAGGCCAATAGTCCACCACGCTGGCCCAACGCGGATTGGCAGACTTCACACACGCATAAGAATTAAGAAAATTTCTCTGGTATGCAGGTTTCCTCACGATGTTTTCCTTCACCGATTGAGACACGTGATATTTAATTTCTTAAAATGCACACAACTTGAAAGTTGGAGGTGCATGCCCCGGACCGGAATCGAATCCACACACTCCGGAATCGGAGGCAGAGGTCATATCCACTGAGCTATCACGGCTAATAAAAATTAAATTAAACTGTGACAATACAAATACATCAAGAATGTCCACGCGGGTCAAATGACTCAGTCCCAAATCAGACCCACTTAATACACTTAAACGATTTACGATCTAAATAAAAAGAATGATTGGTAAAAACGTATTTTCTAATTTGGACAATTTATGTTTCTAAATTGGTAATGAGTTATGACATTTAGGGACATTATTTATTACTAGCGGACTCGATCAAGCTTCGTTTTGACACTGAGCACTTCTTCCCTACCCTATTCCAACTTCCCAACCCTTTATATAGACTTCGGACGAGACTTTTTTGGAATACGATTTTTTATATAACCCATCGGATGCCAAGCACGATACCATTAAAAGATTATAAAATTATACAATTGTATTAAGTAAATAAAAGTGAATAAGCATAATATAGAGAGAGCCGTGATAGCCCAGTGAATATGACCTCTGCTTTTGATTCCAGGGGTGTGGGCTCGAATCCGGTCCGGGGCATGCACCTCCAACTTTGCAGTTGTGTGCATTTTAAGAAATTAAATATCACGTGTCTCAAACGGTGAAGGAAAACATCATGAGGAAACCAGCATACCAGAGAATTTTCTTAATTCTCTGCGTGTGTGAAGTCTGCCAATCCGCATTGGGCCAGCGTGGGGGATTATTGGCCTAACCCCTCTCATACTGAGAGGGGACTTGAGCTCAGCAGTGAGCCGAATATGGGTTGATAATGATGATGATGATGATAGTATAACATACATCCTCGTATATTAGAGTATCACCTGATATGCAGCGTATTCATAATTCTCAGGGACACCGACGTCAGTCATGATTTGACAACCGCATCAAAACAGATGCTTGAAGTTATCATTAATTCATCAGCAAAGCACACACAAGCTACTCGTAGCTCAATGAGGATTGGCAGACTTCACACACGTAGAGAATTAAGACATTTCTCAGGTATACAGAATTCCTCACGATGTTTTCCCTTCAACACATGATATTTAATTACATTTCAAATCTAGTCCTGGGCATGCACCTCCAACTTTTCAACTTTGGGGTAACTGAAAACTGGATTTGGAACAGTCACGTGACTTGTCGATAGCAAATGTCATTCCTATACATTTTTTTTTATTTTCGTAGCGTTTGCGATCGTAGAAAGAGAATCGACGTGCCTCTGCTACAGGGGCAGGACTGGATTAGAAACTATGACCTCAGAATCGAAAGCAGAGGTCATATCCATTTGTCTTTCGTAGTTCTAGCATTAATTGCCTAATATCAAAGGACCCGTACGAGAAATTTAGCAAAGCAAAATACAAACACTTGCGATAACTATGCTAAATAATATTGCAGTTATTAACTCCAGTGGGATATTACTTGGTGAACATCTTTTAGAAAACTTTACGGCATCTTGCTCTTTTACAACAAGTTTGTCAAAGTGCGAGATGGAGTGAAGTGAAAACTTACTTCGTTTTACAAAACAATATTCCCGCAGGGAGAAAATAGACTTCTTAGATCTACGTTCAAACTATATCTATTATGTACGTAAGTGCATACGTATACCTATGTAAATATTAAAATGTTTCGCTTATATTCATTACTAGCGGACGCCCGCGACTTTGTCCGCGTGAAATTTAGTTTTTCACAAATCCCACGGGAACCATGAATTTTTCCGGGATGAAAAGTAGCCTATGTGTTAGTGCACAGTAAAATATCGGTTCAGTAGTAGCGGCGTTAAAGAGTAACAAACATCCATTATAAACTTTCGCGTTTATAATATTAATAGGATAAGCTTTGACCCGTGGTATCACTCATCTAGATCCCGATTTTCTAAGAACAATCTGAATGAAGAGTAGTCTATGTGATATTCCAGACATTAATCTATCTCTGAGAAAAAATCTCGTCTCGAAGTTATAAATAGTGGAAATGTAACCAACCAGATTATTCTTTTACACAACTAGGTCTCTAGATAATAATTATAATGTCTGTCTGTTAACTAGTTAAAAAAAATCTAAAAGGATTGTCATTTCAAAAATAGAAAAGAGAAGATGTTCCAGCTACAGAAATTACCTATCACAGTTTTGGGTAAATATTTCACCAATGGATAGAGATGATGATGTAAATCAATTGAAATATGACAATGTTAAGCTGCCTGGGAGCTAAAGCCTGGGAGAGGAAATGAAAACTTTACCTAATCCTTTTCAGATGTAGCAAAACAATGCATAGTAGCATGTTTATTTTTTATACATCTATCTACTAAAAATTAAATTATTAAAATATAAATGGGTAAATTAAAATTTCGAAACCAATCTAAAGGCATTTCTACAACTTTATAAGTAAGTACTCGACATTCACACCAAAATCGCACTTACTAGATGATCTGTTGAATGATTAATAAGTACAAGGGAGCACTAAATTACGTTCAAACGCCTCCCACTTAGGACGTGTTCAATGATGCAAGAGCAAATATATTGCAATAGGGAATGTGAGACTTATAAATATGTCTTCCTTGCTTTTCAATATACCTAAATATTTACAGCAAGACTAACTTGTCTTGCTGTAACAAGACCAACTTACAGCAAGACTAACTTATCTTGCTGCAAGGTACTTTCATTCGGGTAATTGATATTTATTTATTCTTTACAAGTTAGCCCTTGACTGCAGTCTCACCTGGTGGTAAGTGATGATGCAACCTAAGATGGAAGCGGGCTAACTTGTAAGGAGGAGGACGAAAATCCACTCCCCTTTCGGTTTTTCCTCTCTCACAAGAAGGCATATTTTATTAACCAATTACAGGTATGGCCCTGTAATTGGTTAATAAAATATGCTGATAAATATTTTAATCTGTATTCGCTACGAACTGTGTGTATTTATAGCTTAGTCAATAAAAAGATTAAAATATATCCAACGATTATCTACTAATTAGTCTGAACCGAAGAGGAAGGTACTAACGAACCGCCCCTTAACCGGTCGAGCGAGATTTAAAACAAAAATTGAACACAATTTTGTGAACTTCGCAGTAATTAGCTTTTAATTCAAACGAGTTTAGATTTTCCATCTATGATGATAGAGCTCTGTTTTATTATTACATCTGGTAATCCTTTACAGACGGTGTGTAGCTGAGATAAGTAGATGTGAATGTTTTGTAAAGTTTCCAAGTGGTTTCGAAAAACGATCCGAATTAAACTTGCTGGATAATTGCTATCAATAGATTTATAGTAATGTTCTGTACTATAGAGGTGTACACCTACATTATATATATATATATATATATATATATATATATATATACTACAAGTTGACTACAAACCTCACCTGATGGTAAGTGATGATGCAGTCTAAGATGGAAGCGGGCTAACTTGTTCGGAGGAGGATGAAAATCCGGTTTTTCGGTTTCTACACGGCATCGCACCGGAACGCTAAATCGCTTGGCGGTACGTCTTTGCCAAAGCCTCCCACCAGCCAGACCTAGACCAATTAAGAAAACCTCAATCGACCCAGCCGGGGATCAAACCCAGGACTTCCGTCTTGTAAATCCACCGCGCATACCATTGCACCACGGAGGCCGTCAAAATATATTTGTACATAAATATACATTTTCGAGGATCCGTACCTATTGACAGACATTGGAATCTTAATAATAGAGTCCCTTCAGTGAGACCGTTCTCTATTACTAAGATACTGTTTGTTCCTAAGTGAACATATTTATTTTATTTATTTCATATTTAAAAAGCCGTGATAGCCCAGTGGATATGACCTCTGCCTCCGATTCCGGAGGGTGCGTCCGGGGCATACACCTCCAACTTTGCAGTTATATGCATTTTAAGAAATTAAATATCACGTGTCTCAAACGGTGAAGGTTAACAACGTGAGGAAACCTGCATACCAGAGAATTTTCTTTATTCTCTGCGTGTGTGAAGTTTGCCAATCCGCATTGGACCAGCGTGATGGACTATTGGCCTAAGCCCTCTCATTCTGAGCGGAGACTCGAGCACAGCTGTGAGCCGAATATAGGTTGATAATGATGTCATATTCAAGCGATACCATACATTTTACAATATACAATATAATAATTATACTAGTTAACATTTTTTTATTATACAATGCAAGTTATGGATACCCAGTTTGGGTGTAGCCTTATTTGTCGAGTAAGTGACGGATTTTAATTTTTGTTTTCTTTATCATTCACGTAGTCATTTACCACGTTTAAGCTCTTTTTTACCAGAAAGTCCCTTAATTTATTTTTGATGCAACTTAACACTTGGCTTCCAAAAACAACCAAACAAACTAAGTATAAACATAATTTGAGCCATGTCATGTTAATCCGCACGAGCTGTATCCTAAATCACATTGAAGCAGCATGGGGGCTTAATTCTTAATCCTTCACTTCTATGCCTGGACGCCTATGCCCTGTAGCGCTCTTTTTTTTTTTTTGTTGAGTAAATGCCGTTTAGCTCCCTGTGGAACCACTACGACGTCACCGGTAGGGGGGTGGGCGACCGCGGAAGCATCGCCTGTGCATGAAGGCTGAAATAAAAACAGAGAAGCCGAGGCCCGAGTCTCCTATGAGACTCGGACCTTGGCTTAGAGGGCCATTCGGGAGGGTTTAACCGTGACCTGAGTGAATCAGTCCGGACGCCCCCGAGATCGTGAGTTAGAAAACCCACGTCTGGGTGACGTTAGATATCGGGGACCTCGTCTTCGCCGGCGAAGACGCTGTGTAGCTTGTGATTGTGTTGCCTGAGAAGCATTGTCAGTTGTCATGTCATCGTCAGGATCGTAAAGGACGGTTTTTGGGACGTCTCTGCTTGGAGTTAGCGTTAAGGTTGGGAGTATAGTTGCAAGCCTCAACCACTAGTTGGTTGGGATGGATGGCAGCTCTTTCAAAATAGTCTGTTTCATGTGATTAGCTATTGAAGGTAGTTCTAAGTCTCTATGAAGGTCGTTATTACGTACAAACCACGGCGCGCCCGTGATTTGCCGTAGGAATGTAGCGCTCAAGTCAGAACCGTTGTTTTATTGAATTTCTCTCTCTTTCTCCTCTCCTCTCTCTCTCTCTCTCTCTCTCTCTCTCTCTCTCTCTCTCTCTCTCTCTATAGTGTTGTGTTAGACAGAGAAATACAAATGGTAGAGACGAATTCGAAAATCAAACCGTCAAGTTAAGAAAAAGGCTCTGCAGTTCAGCGGATTTTAAAAATAGACTGTAATAAAGATAGTAAAGCTAAGATAAAGGTTGGCAAGGTAAAGCTTATCTGACATCTGTGTTTTCTTACAATGAAAATTGAAAATTAAACTTTCCATTCCGTTAGTGCTAATGCTTTCAGTGTAAAACTAATTTAGTACATCTTAAAGTTAATAAGTCACCCTTAAATGACCCTCGTCTTCATCATCAGACACCAGTGGCGTGCACATGTTTTTTAATTAGGGTGTGCCACTATACAAAGTGGAAAATTCCTATCGCAATACAGGTTTGTAATGAGTTTTAAGGTATGCAGGGAATTTTAGCATCTATAGTGTGCACGCTACTGTAACTTTTGCAAACCGTTCCATTAAATGCCTGTCTTCATCACCAGACCTCTAATTACAATCACAACCCACCTGGGTAGAATGTTCTCATCATTACAAATTAATTAACTCAAATCACAAGGTAAGTAACAACGGAAACCGTTAGGGGGTTCCCTTCACTGTCCTTTGTCTTCATCATCAGACCCTTAATGATAGTCAGAACTCATAAGTACCTAAACAAGCCTAATCACGAGATAGCTATTGTAAACCGTTGAGAAGTTCTCTTACTGCTTTTCGTCTCCATCACCAGAATGACAGTCACAGCACATCTAGATGTAAAGTTCTTAACAACACAAATTAATCGAGCCCAAACACAAGGTACTTAGTTACTGTATACCGTTGAGGATTTCTCTTAAGTGTCCTTTGTCTCCATCATCAGACCCCTAATATCAGTCAAAACCCATCTTGATGTAAAGTCCTCATTAATATAAATTAATCAAACCCAAAGACAAGGTAACTGCTGTAAATCGTTGACAAGTTCCCTCATCTGTCTTTCAGCTCTATCATCAGCTCTACTCCAGATCTTAATTTAATTGTAGTGCGTTAAAAATGGGTACCCTATAAAATATGCACTGACGGCCTCTACAATTTTCGAAAGTTCTCCTCGGTTTCTCCAGGATTTGATCATCAGATCTTGGTGTCCTTATCATGGTACCACTCTCAAAATATCTCCTTTCTATCAAAAAAGAATCATCAGAATCGGTCCATAATCGGTTCTTTTATTGAAGTCGATTAAAAATGGTCTAAGCATTTGAGTTAGAGTAAAGCGTTATTTAATCTAGGATTTAGTTTGCACAGTATGAAGTTTGTACAAAGTAATGTATTTTGTTTGTAGTTTTCTGTACATTGGTAACTAAGACTTTTCAAAGGAGAAAAGCTAAGTTCATTGTCTAGCTCTTATCTTTTAGAAAACCCCGCATTTGTAAAGCTTGTAGTCGGAGAGCCAGCAACAGCCAAACCTTCGTCATTTTATAAAATCTGATACTCTGTCAGCTCATGTTCCTACCATAGACAAGTAACCAACTGAGTGAGGTTCAAAACGGACCTCACTTATATTATGCCAAGGAAAACATGAAAAAAAATACAGTTATATACTTAGACGGTTGAGAGTCTGAATCCTTAAAAATCTGCTATCACCCAAAGTCACAACGGTCGAAACTCTATAATTGGCTACCTTACTTACATAGGGTAGAAGCATGAGCTAACAAACAGCTTTTATAAAATGACGAAGGTCTGGGGTTTACGGGCTCTTAGACTATTGGTTTATACTGTCACATTACTCCATGAAAAAGTATTTCTTTAAATCTAGTTGCGTTATTGATTCAGTTAGTTTAGTATTGTTAGTTAGTTAGTTTAGTTTAGTATTAGTATAGTTTAGTATTTAGTATTGTGGGTTCAGATCTCGAGGTCTTGCTTTCGATTTCTTTGTCGGGCAATGACGTTCTACTTCATTTTTCAGTAAAATTTCTCAGCTCGCAAGTTGATGTGGTTACACCCCCTCGCAGATTACGTTAAACTGTCGGTCTTGGTCATTATCATTAAGATCTGATAGTCGTGATAATGTTAAAAAAATTAATATTATCACGCTATACCCACCAGCTCACATTGGAGCAGCGTGGTGGGTCTAAGCACCACATCCTCGTATAAAGAGGCGTGGCCCTTAAGCTTAGTGAGTAGGTGTAATAGACTGATCATGATGATACATATAGAAACACACTATAAATGAGATTTGACTATATACGTTACATTATTATTAATTGAGATATCATTTGCACACGTAGTCTCACTCGCGTTTGCATTGTTCATTATTAGAACACTGCACCCGACGTAATGACGTCATTGGACCCCATGCCGCGGCAGCACTTCTCGAATGACAGACGCGTGCCTTTATACTCCAGGATCCAGTGAGCATTTTATAATTGATTGATTGATTGATTGATTGATTTTAATTGCATTTTTAGTTTCTATATGATTGTGTAAGCGCCGTAGGCTGTTTAATGGGACCTCAGCAGCGTCAATGGGGGAATTGGGCGAGCGCAGAAGCATCGTCTTGTGGAGCCTGAAGGCAGAAGCAGAGTATATAGATGGACAGAACGACCCTCTAAGGGCGTCTCCTCTGAGACTCTCGGCTTAAAGTGCCATTCGGAAGGGTGTTTTTGCCCGAGTGACGGGCACCCCCGAGATCGAGAGTTCAAACCCCACGTCCGGGCTACGTCTGATATCGAGGATATCGTCTTCGCCGGCGAAGACGCTATGGTTGTAGCTGTTTGTGTTGCCTGGGAAGCATTGTAGTTTGTTGTGTCATTGTTATTATCGTAAAGGACGTTTTTTGTGTGTGTGACAGCTCTCGCAAAATAAGTTTTTCAGAGCTGTTTCATATATATTGTAAGTCGCCTTTGGGCGATGGGCAAACACTACACTAGCGTAGGTCATTATTGGGCGCATGCAGGTCTTGTAGAGTAACCTTGGAATGACCTTAAATCACGAATTTTCGTAAATTTAAAAAATGAGCATCTCGTCAAGATGAAGCCACTCATGGAAAAATAACTTGATAGCAATCAATTGTAAAAATGCTCCCCAGATCTTGGAGTATTATATTATGTGTATGCAAGCATAATCCGCAACCTAATTATTGCACTGTCAATAGAAAACACGTGAATTACTAAAATCTGACACGGTAATCTGAACGATACTCCGCGATAGCCAGACATCCTCAACGGCTTTGACCTTTGACGGCTGGTTGGCGCAGTGGTTTAGTGACCCTGCTTACTACATCCACGGTTGTGGGTTCGAGTCCCACAACTAAAATATATTTGTACTAGCGGACGCCCGCGACTTCGTCCGCGTAAAAATTGATGTAAACTTCTCTCCCTCTACCTTACCCTGCTCGTAAGTCTACCCAACCCTACCCTACCCTACCCCTACCTTACTCCTACCCTACCCCTATCCTACTCCTCCACTACCCTATACCTTCCATATCCTTCCCCTACCTCTACCTTCCCCCTCCCCTACACTACCCCTACCTTATCCCTACCCTATCCTACACTTTCCCTAAATTACCCCTACCCTACCTCTATCCTACCCCTTCCCTACCCCTATCCTATCCCTACCCTCAGCAAAATTGGTCCAGCCTTTTGAGCGTGGTGCAATGACCAAAAGACTATAATTTTCCAAGCGACTTCTATGCTAATACTATAAAGAGGTAAAGTTTGTGTGGTTGTCGGGGGTAATCTTTGGATCTACTGGACCGATTTGGAAAATTCTTTTACCAATAGAAAGCTACATCAAATCAATTGTCAAAATGTCGTATACCTTCTATAAGATATCCATCAAGTAGTAGACACCGTTGTATATGTCAACTAGCTTAAGTCGAATATAGTGAATTTGTCTGGAGGTCTAATGGTACCGTGAAGCTGTGAAAAAATCAGACTTCTATATTTGATATAAAAAATGAAAATATGGCTGTTTATGCCACAAAAACAAATATTTTTGTTTCAAAGTAATCAACATTCATAGAGTACTTTCTGTTGACTTAGAACTATGAAATTAGGCAAGTAATAATCTTACATTCCAGCACCTATGTGTATGTATGGCATGGTGCTAGAATGCCGACCCGCACCGGAAACCGAGGTGTTGGTCGCTTGCACGGGTTGCAGGGAGCCGCTGATCTGGATAATGTCCAACAGTGGACGTCCATCGGCTGATAATGATGATGATGATGATGATCTACATACACCTGTTACGAGTATGTCACATATACATAGTTGTATTCAATCATAAAACAAATAGCCTGTATTTATAGTAAATCTATTATCGAAATTAACCGTTAAGCAAATATATATTAACTACGGTACCCTCGGTGGGCGAGACCAACTCACACTTGTCCGGTTTTTATAATTAAGAAACCGACAGCTACGTAGATTGGTTATCTCATAAGTGACAGTGACCCTGACCGTGAAAGCATAAATGAGATAAATGATATTCTTGTCGACAGACATCAGACAATGATGCAATTATAATTCGAGTTCATTTTGAAAGTTTGAGACATTGCTTATTTCTTTTTTTATAAACACTGGCACCTCATCGTGCGTGAGCTGTGGACAGTGTTGTCAGCCTATACCTACCGCCGTGTTCGTAATGAAATTTAACTTAACTTTAATTCATTAACCAGACCAGCTGGCCTATTCAATATTTTGGTCTTTATTATCAACCTAATATTTAAATAGGTTGATAATAAAATATGAAATTCATTGAGAAATGTCATCTACATATTGTATGATATCCACCAGTAGGCACCGGATGACATTTGCTACGAGTACACAGAATCTCAATTTCGTTTAATAAGTCAAGTAGCATAGGTACGTCAAAGATACTAATAGTATCGATTTACCTGTTTATACCTGCCTACCTAAGAGTTGTGACGAAGAAAAAATAATAAAATTAATATGTACTTTCATTTGCTCGATTGGTATGAATATGAAATTAGTCTCTTACCCAAACCAGTGAAAACTTAAAAAAAAATTATATATTTAATTCGATTTAAAAAGCTTCAGGTTGTTCAGTTCAGCTTAAAATCAGGTTGACAGGTCGGTGAAGGTGAAGGTCATTTTAAATACGGGATCTTAATAACTGAGACTAATAACAAATTATCAGCTTGTTTAGAAGTTTTGTTATAGATCTGTACATCTTAATTCTGACAGGTACCAAAACGGTACCCGTTTCAAAAATTGAATTTAGTGTATTTGGGAGTCTGTTGCATTGCCAACCGGTGTAAGCATGTGCACAATAGAGTATTATGGATATTCAAAACGAACTCTTGAAGCGCGATATAAACTGATAAAGCGCCATCTATTGGCAGGTTTTACATTATTGGTTACCTACATAGTTTACGTACCAAGCTAAATTAATATTAGCATTTGTAAAAATATAAAACAACTAGCGTTCGCCCGCGACTTCTTCAGCGTGGAAATCAATGTAAACCAACAACCCCTACTAATTTCACCAATTTAGAAGTTGAATTTTAAAATTTCTTAAATCACATTACATTTACGTAATTTTCTTCATGATTAATTCACAATTTATTATAACTAACTTTAAAAACATAGACTCGAGTTAAGAACCTCCTTAATTCGAGTTCCTTTTTTTGAAGCGGGTTAAAAATGGATGACTTTCCATACAAACTTTTAACCCCTATTTCTTTTTATTTTAGGAATAAAAGTAGCCTATGTTCTGCTCCAAAGTCCCATTTATCCCAATTTCTCAAAATTCATCTTGATCGGATCAGCCGTTTAGCCGTGAAAAGGTAACAGATAGACAGACAGACAGACTGAGAGACTTACTTTCGCATTTATAACACGAGTATTAGTATAGAAGTATAACCCCGGCTTCACTCAGGTAAAATGTGACTCATAATGCACATGAAAGTAGGTAGGTATATTTCTATAGTTATTAATTCTCAAATAATTATTGTAAATGCAAAGCAAGGCACAGATTCTAGCGCGATAGTTATGAATATTGTATAATGAAACTGCAAAGTTTCAACTTATATAATTTTAATACTAAATCAGGTTTAAAAATTAACTAACTATAAAGTTTATTCTCTGTCAACCTCTCCGTTTAACGTAAAGATTTTAGGTTTTTTAGGATTCCGAACGTACGTAGTACAAAAACGGAATCCTTATAATCTCACTCACACACATTTTAATGTCTGTCTGTTTTCTCCTAATGTACTGGACCAATCCAATTGAAATTTGGTACGCATATCAATTCTTGTGACCCAAATACAGGGATGTATCGTGAATAGATAAAATTTGAATATGGGGGGCACTTATGAGGGGTAAGATGGAAAGTTGAAAAAAAAACTTTTACTAACTTCATAGTGTGATACATCAAATGAAAGGTCTTGGTAAGAGGATTTAAATTATATTTTTTAATAAAAAAAATTCAACCGACTTCCAACTCTAAAATTAACCTAAACTAAAAAGCAAAAAATAACATCTTACCTATGTGCTACCTTCTGATCAGTTTGAAGACGGTGCCAGTGAGTGAGTGCTCCCTTACGGAAACAAGTCACGCCACCTGACGTCATATCCGTCTCGGTCTATTATTTCTTACACAATAAATTATTTCTATAAATATATTTGTCAAACTGACAGTTTTCCTAAAGGTTTTGACAAAATGCGTCAAATTAATGTCAAATCCCTAAGAAGACTGTCAGTTTATAGACACAGATAATGCAATGAATTTGATGTCAGACGGATCCGACCGTAAGTATATTTGTTCCTCTTTTACGCTGCGGCTACTAAAGCGATTTGGCTGAAAATTGGAATGGAAATAGATTTTACTCTGGATTAACACATAGGCTACTTTTCATTCCGGAAAAATCCACGGTCCCCGCGGGATTTGTAAAAACTGAATTCAACGCGAACGAAGTCGCGGTCGTCCGCCAGTTAATAATAATAAATAAATCATAGAGTAGGTAGTGGATATGCCTTAGATGAGAGTGATTATTGTTAACAATGTGCTAGGGATACTATAAATGCGGTTATTTTAGATTTTTTGTTAATTATATTATGTGGCTTACATACGAGTTTTTGAAGGCCTCCGTGGCGCAGTGGTGTGCGCAGTGGATTTACAAGACGGAGGTCCTTGGTTCGATCCCTAGCTGGGCTGATTGAGGTTTTCTTCATTGGTCCAGGTCTAGCTAACTAGCCACTAGCTGGCTAAATACCATCCTACCGGAAAAAACGTACCGCCAAGTGATTTAGCGTTCCGATATCGTGTAGAACCAACCCGCTTGCATCTTAGATTGCATCATCACTTACCATCCAGGTGAGACTTTAGTCAATGGCTAACTTGTAAAGAATAAAAAAATTAAAAAAAAGAGTAAGTACGTCAATGCTTTGTAATGTAGATCAGCTGGATTGGGATATGAAATATTGAGCTTTTCTTGGAATTAACCACCGTTCTAATCATTTCCTTGAAAGATACAAGAAGGTCGGAATATTACATAGGTCGACTCAGGACTCGAATCCAGGACCTCATGAACCGAAACCATAACAACAACTACCAGATTATCGAAGGAATAATAAATTACATAATTATATTACAAACGCGTGTAATATAACGGAAATAGAAGAGATATCACGATTATTTCCTTTGAAAACTTTTACAATCCGTTGCAAGATATTCAGTGGATAGAAATATGAGAAATATCAAAGAAGCTGTACAATTACTCGGAGCTATAGGAAATGCAAAGAGCATTGAAGTAGTTATTTGCTACAGGTATTAAGTTACGGGTATTTTTAAAACAAGAAGAATAACAATTTATGTTTAGTGTGTGTACACTGTACGTGTATGAATTAATGTGTTACCAATTAATAACAAATTAATAAGAATTGTTTCTTCGTTAACTTTCATTTCAATCATTTATGAAACATCATCATCATCATTATCAACCCATATTCGGCTCACTGCTCAGCTCGAGTCTCCTCTCAGAATAATAGGGGTCAGGCCAATTATCCACCACGCAGGCCCAATGCGGATTGGCAGACTTCACACACGCCGAGAATTAAGAAAATTCTCTGGTGTCCAGGTTTCCTCACGATGTTTCCCTTCACCGTTTGAGACACATGATATTTAATTTTTTTAAATGCACACAACTGAAAACTTGTCCCGGACCGGATACGAACCCACACCCTCTTGAATCAGAGGCAGAGGTATAATATGTAATATCCATTGGGCTATCACGGCTCTATGAAGCTCTATGAAACATCATCATCATCATATCAGCCGATGGACGTCCACTGCAAGACATAGGCCTTTTGTAGGGACTTCCAAACATCACGATACTGAGCCACCTGCATCCAGCGAATCCCTGCGACTCGCTTGATGTCGTCAGTCCACCTGGCGAGGGGTCTACGAACACTGCGAACATTATTAAACAACGCCTATTTAAATAGTTTAAGGAACAAAGTATTAAACTGGGATATTGAGAGATTGGATGAGGATTATATTTCAGTTACGCACACAATAGTATACACTATAGCAGAGAAGTTCACAACGATTTTCAAATTTTGTTTTAACTTTATTTTCAAACGCCATGTTTTTATAGCCAAAGCAAATTCATCGATATTTAGTTTGAAAAGCATCAAACGATACGGTTCGTACAAGAATGTTTTCGACTATTCGAGAATTGCTGCATAAACAGTCTTTTTTAGGATTACGAACCTCAAAAGGAAAAAAACGAAACGTTTATAACGGTCACTTCGTTGTCCGTCTGTCTGTCTGTTAAGGCCTTTTTTCTCAGGAACGCGTGGAGGTATCAATTTATACCAAACACTAAGGTCTACTGTCCTTTAGAGATGTGAAAAAATCAAACTTTTAAGCCAATTCAACTAAAAGATACAGATATTTATCTGCAAATTTTCGACATTTGCAAAATAATCAAAACATAAAATTTGGTAAGAAGCATCTTCTTATAGCATAGATAAAGGAAATATTGAAAAAGGCATAAATTTTTAGTTTTAAACTTACCTACTAAAACAGTGGTCTTGGTGCTTGGTCCCCAAATGTCGAACCAAGTTGTTCGATGAATTGCTGCTGAGTTAAACCACGTCGAAAATCGTAATATATCATCGCACGAAAATTTTCTCGAGTCAAATCCGCGCGAATCCATTAAAGAAAAAAAAAAAAAACGCAATTTTAAAACTCGCGCCAAATAGTAAAAACAATTGACAGTTGGATGAGACAAATTACGTTCTACATCCAAAGAGGTCCAATTTAAAATGTATTAAATACTTTTTAAATATTATTATGTAGTGGCCAGTTCCGGATTCTTAAATAGCAGCCCTTGCATAATCTCCCTGCCATTAGGACGCCAAGCGGTTTTCGATACTTTGTTTGTATCTTTCGCTTTTATATATATTATTCAGATTATGTAGTTAGTGAGTATATATTGCTTTCAACGGAATTCCTAATTTATACATGGTACCTACTCTATACAAAGGCAGATAAGTGATTAGTGGTCGATATGCAAAACAAATCTAAATACCAAACTGAAACCAGTAATTCTTTATACAAGAGCATGAACGAATTCATTCAATAGTCTCGCAATTATTCGAGCTCGCAATTCCGTAATTGACTAAAGGAAATTAAAATGTTTTACTACATTTTGTAGGTAGATGTTATATTTATTATTTAAACATTATGTTGTGTAATTTATTGATATATATTTTTTTATAATTTTGATAAAAATACAACTAGTTTTAATTAATTTTACTATGTATTTGAAGTATTTGTACCTCATTGGTAGGCGTCGACATAGCTGCATCGAAAATATCGGACGCATCGCATCAAATGGATCATAGTAATCAGCTCCTTTCAGCACCTTGGGACTCCAACGTCCATCGCCGCTTCAAACTACGTGCCCCGCCCATTAGCGACTCGCTGAACTATGTCGGTGATTTTGGTTCTTCTGCGGATCTCCTCATTTCTGATTCGATCACGCAGAGATACTCCATAGCTCGTTTCATCGCGCGCTGATTGACTCTGAGCCTTGTTATGAAGCCCATAGCGACCAAGTTTCGGAACCAAAGGTCATCACTGCACTGTTTGAAGACTTTTAAGGTCAATATACATAATATATTATATATAGATGCATATAACTATAGTCATGCCGACTGATGAGCCGTGATAGCCCAGTGGATATGACCTCTGATTCTGATTCCGGAAGGTGTGGGTTCGAATCCGGTCGGGGCATGCACCTCCAACTTTTCAAATATATGCATTTTAAGAAATTAAATATTACGTGTCTCAAACGGTGAAGGAAAAACATCGTGAGGAAACCTTCATACCAAGGAATTTCCTTAATTATCTGCGTGTGTAAAGTCTGCACTGTTCGAACAGTGCGTGTTGCCATAAGAAGGCTCAGAGTCACACAGCGAGCGATGGAACGAGCTATGTTAGGAGTATCTCTGCGTGATCGAATCAGAAATGAGGAGATCCGCAGAAGAACCAAAGTCTCGGACATAGCTCAACGAGTTGCTAATCTGAAATGGCAATGGGCGGGGCACATAGTTCGAAGAGCCGATGGACATTGGGGTCCCAAAGTGCTGGAATGGCGACCCCGCACTAGTAAGCGCAGTGTTGGCCGACCCCCCACCAGGTGGACTGACGACATCAAGCGAGTCACAGGGATTCGCTGGATGCAGATGGCTCAGTATCGTGATGTTTGGAAGTCCCTACAAAAGGCCTATGTCCTGCAGTGGACGTCCATCGGCTGATATGATGATGATGATGATGATGTAAAGTCTGCCAATCCGCATTGGGCCAGCGTGGTGGACTATTGGCCTAACCCCTCTGGTTCTGAGAGGAGAATCGAGCTCAGCAGTGAGCCGAATATGGGTTAATAATGATAACTAGTCATGCATTGGAAAACATATACAAATATTTTTCAGATCTCTGAATCTAGATCGAAGAATCTGAATCTGAGATCTAGGAATCGAATTCATGGCCTTTGTTGCAGTACGCAGGATCACTACCCACCATATAAAAATTTATTCACCTACAATCCAAGAGAGCAAAAGTAGGTATATAAATACTATTAAAATTTCAATGCAATGTTGCTAGTTATATCGTAGCTTCACTAAATGTAATATGTTATTGTCTTATTTGGACCTCTCTCGGTATATCAATGTAAATAAAGCAAGTCCCCGAGAATCTACAATATACGTACGATAAAACACAACAAGAAATGAAAATCAGTCCCAGTTTCTACAATGTCGTCTCACCTGGCTACTCAAGGGAAATTCTGAAATGTTTAGATATTATATTGTGACTTCGTATTGTTGACACTGATTATTTGTTATTTATTGTTATTGCAGAATAGTAAATTGCCATACAAGGGGCTGGAATTACTTTCTGAATGTGAGGCGACAGCCGTTTTGATAAGAAAATTAAATATAGAACCTTGTACAGTTGTACATACCAGTGGTAGATTTACCGGTAGCACAGAAAACTGCCAGTAGTCCAAGTAGGCTGAAGCCTAGGGCGGCAGATTTTAGGGGGCGGCAAATTTGACTCAAAAACTTTATCTTCTACAGAAATAAAGAAAATGTCACAATATTTTAGTCCTGCACATCCTGTACAGTCTTACTAAAATATTAAAACTTTCAATTCTATTGACAAAATTTGACGGCCTCCGTTTCGCAGTGGTATGCGTGGTGGATTTACAAAACGGAGGTCCTGGGTTCGATCCCCGGCAGGGCAGATTGAGTTTTTCTTAATTGGTCCAGGTCTGGCTGGTGGGAGGCTTCGGCCGTGGCTAGTTACCACCCTACCGACAAAGACGTACCGCCAAGCGATTTAGCGTTCCGGTACGATGTCGTGTAGAAACCGAAAAGGGGTGTGGATTTTCATCCTTCTCCTAACAAGTTAGCCCGCTTCCATGTTAGACTGCATCATCACTTACCATCAGGTGACAATGTAGTCAAGGGCTAACTTGTGAAGAGTAAAAAAAAAAGGTAATTGTATTGATTGCGAATTATGAATCAAATATCGAATTTAGTAGGGCCTGCAAAAATTCAATAGCCTACTGATTCATCCAGACTTTCATCTATACTAATATTATAAAGAGGTAGTTTATCGAGGTGTAGTGGTAGTGAGAGTATAGTAATGAATCGATTTTGAAATTTTTTTTACCAATAGAATGTCACGTTATTTCCGAGTGTCGCTTTTATCCCCGTATTCTCACGGAAACAGGAATGCGGGTGAAATCGCAGGACATCTGCTAGTGATTTTATTAAAACTGAAAGTTTGTCTGCCCATGCTTATACCATATGCAGGTAGGTAAGTGCCGTAGGCAATTCTGGAGTTTGGTGCCTTTGGAAGACCGTGATGCTTGGAAGTCCGTGCAAGAGGCCTATATCCAGCAAAAGTCCATGTTATTGATGGATGATGATGGAGGTATTCGTAGTTAAATAAGTACATCGTACATACACGTGTTTATTATCTGTTATTTATTCTGCATAAGAAATAAATTATAAAAAATATTCACATCGACACATTGCAAATAGGTTGCCTAGTAAAATTGCGCCCGGTAAGTATAAAATGATTATATTTGTTTTTTAAATTTATTTAATCTACTTCCCTCTTTGCTTTATTAATAAAAATCGTATGTTAGTTAAAATAATATACCCAACATAATTGAAAACGTATCTCAAATTCTCATCAGTTATTTAGTCGTCTAATTTGTCAAATGAAAGCTTATTTTATGATTAATTTAACTTAGTTAGTTAGTTCATGGTTTTCTAGATTTGGTAAGAAAAATGTGTTTTGCCGCAACTAAACTAGGCAACTTATTTGCAATGTGTCACTGTGAATATTATATATCATTAATTCTTATCACTAATAAATAACAGATGTATATATTTCTAATGTCGGATCTTAGACCAAAGCTTTCCTTTAACATATACGAGTACCTACCCTGATCCCATAAAGAGATATAACCTTGATTTCGTTTGGAAAAATTCGTACCGAAAAATGGATATCAAAGGGAGGATTTCATGCTTTTTGACAATTAGAGAATAGAAATTCTCGGGGATTATAAAAAGTAGGTCCTACATAGATGATAAAGAAAGCCCCACAGCGGATGCAGTGCTTCGCGTCGTTTTAATTTTCCTCTTCCTACTAAAAACCCAGGCTTTTCCAATCTACTTTGAATCCTTTCTTTTTTTTCGCATAACTACGAGGTAGGTCTGTATATTTTGAACCTTTGTCTGAACTACCGCGTGCATTGATTTGATACGTAGGTATTCCGTATTCCATGAAGAGGAATATACGGGATTGAATAAACTGGAACCTGTTGTTCAGGACGCTTTATTCAATATTTATTACGCTTTTTTTAGAAGATTAAGCTTTGGTTGTCATAATGTTAACACGTTCGCTGCGGCACTGATTTTTCTGTACTTTCCTCTGGTGCGGTACGAGGTTTTTTGACCTCATACTAAAACTTTGTGGCGTGGTCGAGGTCCATCGACCTAGTAACTCTTGAAGTAGCTAGACGTACGAGGTCAATTGACCTCATACCGCAGCGAACTTGTTTATATTTTAATTCCAGCAGTTACAGCATTAAAAAGACTGATTCAAGATGGAAAAATTTTTAAAAGTTGAACACCCTGGGGATTTTTTTAAAACTATTCAAATTAGTTTTAGATAATAATAAAATGTTGTATCTGCCACTTGCGTTTTATTCATTAATTACGGGACACCCTTTATATACATAATACATTATTAGAGGTAGGTATACAAGTACAAACGTAACGTAAAAATAACCTAACCGGATTGCACATTACATTACATTACATTATGTTATAAGGATATTCAGTATAAGAAACTGTTTGCCCCTACACAATACAAGGACCTAGGTACTACTACAATGTAGAAATAGTAGGTATCAATGCAATGTAGTTTCACGACAATTTACTCCTCGGAATGCAATAATACAGACTAGGTATACGGCTTGGCGCGCCGTGAGCGCAAGTTTGCACAAAAGGTTATTCTTAAAGTAAAATGGTGTTATCGAATTTAGTACGTTCGGAGTTAAAGAAATGTTTCTTTAACTCTGTATTAACTTTGTAGCGTGTTACGATGGAGTTTACTGCATCGTCCGTACTGGGAATAAATGATTCATATATACTAATATAGTAGAAATAAAAGATTTGATTGTTTGTTCATTTATTTGCATTGCTCTGAAACCGCCTAACCGATTTGAAAATTTTATTCACTTTGACTTTGAAAGAGCCTTCTTAGCTTAGTTCGCGACCAAGTCTCGAATCCTTATGTCATCATTCAAGTCAAAAAAAAAGTCAATTTAAATTAATCTAATACCAAGCAAAGGTAAATTCTAAGTCAAAAGCAAAATCAATATTTCAATATGAAATTATCACCAAATAACTAGGTATGCAATATTCCTATTTCTCAGGTATGTAGAATTCGTCACGATGTTTGATGATCCTGCTGATGATAAGTATTTAATCTATATTAATATTATAAAGCTGAAGAGTTTGTTTGTTTGAACGCGCTAATCTCAGGAACTACAAGTTTCTAATAAAATGCAATAATTGACAACTACATATTCTAAATTTTCTGGGTGCGTAGAAATAAATATACGGCGGATGCATTAATAACTCTCATAATTTTTGGCGAGTGGCTAAAGATGTGTGAGGTCTAGTGTTATCACGGTGATAAACCACATAGTCCAGTCAATTTAGGTTTTATCTGGGTAAAAATTTCTAGTGAGCTGAATTTTTGTATACATCTTTATTACGGTGTTAATATTATATAGATGTGAAAAATCGATATAATGTCACGAAAATCAGTATTTTGCAAATATTTCGCGATCCATTGCTCGGAGGTCAATTAGAGGTCATTATAAAAATTGTTCCTCATAAAATTATCTACAAAAACTGTTTTTCTGTAAAATTGACGGTTTTCTTATTAAAGCTCTGAGAAAGCGACTATATTATGTTATACTAATTACGTAAATCCGTTCAGTGGTGTGGAAGATATGAGGTAATAAAGAATATTACATACATACATACAAGATGAGCCGTGATAGCCCAGTGGATATGACCTCTGCCTCCGATTCCGGAGGGTGTGGGTTCGAATCCGGTCCGGGGCATGTACCTACCTCCAACTTTTCAGTTGTGTGCATTTTAAGAAATTAAATATAACGTGTCTCAATCGGTGAAGGAAAACATCGTGAGGAAACCTGCATACCAGAAAAGTGAAGTGTGAAGTCTGCCAATCCGCATTGGGCCAGCGTGGTGGACTTGGCCTTACCCCTCTCATTCTGAGAGGAGACTCGAGCTCAGCAGTGAGCCGAATATGGGTTGATGACGACGACGACATACAAAATACGCGTAAAAAACATAACCCTTCTTGGAGTCGGGTAAAATAAAGGTATTAGGACACTTGCACTCTAATAAGTAGGTACAGCTCTTTGTGTCTTAGTGGTGTACAAAACTATTTTACAATAAGGATAGCGAATTATCGAGTCCTTAGTCCGAGAGAAAATAATTATCTTTTATCTCTTTTACATTTATTTAGGTACCTTTTAATTAGGCGTGTAGCTACCAATCAATCAATGATACAAGGCCCCAGGCTATAGAAGCCCCTTATGTGTTAAAGCTAAAATGGAAGCAACACCAGATTTAATGATATCACTTAATCTGGTGATGCTTCCCGGAAAAACAATGTAGAAAAGAAAAATGTGGGAGATAAAAGTTTAAAAAAACTCCTTTCGTAAGTTAATCCACTCGTTGTTCTTTTCTCCACTTATTAAATTTTTTGTAGGTTGCTTTTGTTAATTTTGTCATTTCTGCATTGTTTTCCCGGGAAGATTTACCCACCAGAAGAAGAAGAAGAAGAAATATACTTTATTGTACATTAAAAGAAAATAAACAATAACTTATAATAACACTTAGAAATTAATGTACAAATGGCGGTCTTATCGCTAAAGAGTGATCTCTTCCAGACAACCACTGTGGAAGAGAAAAAAAAACGTAAGCTCCGATTCGGGTATACGCACACAAAAAATAATACAAAGTTAAGTAATTTAAATACATAAATAATATGCAATAATACATAATAATAATACAAACAGACTATACTTAACTACATCATACATACATACAAAGAAATACATATATACATACATACATACATACACACATACATACATACATACGTGAAAACCTGCAAAACATAAAAACAAGACGGCATCTAAGGGAAAACACAAAAGAAAAATAAATAAACAAAATAATTAATAAATAAAACATACACATACAAGCGTAATTTGGAGTAGCTTACTAAAAGATCAGGGAGGAAAAAAGTGCATGTTTAACAAGTTAGCCTGCTTCCGTCTTAGACTGCATCATCACTTACCATCAGGTGAGATTGTAGTCAATGGCTAACTTGTAGAGATTAAAAAAAAAATGATTTGTTTTCCTTAATATACGATCTCTATGAAACAGGCCTGAAACTTGCTCCAGACTTTGCCTAATATGTTTGTGAAAGTGCCTGAAAATCGGTTTAGTAGTTTTTAAATTATCCTATTTATTAGGTTGGATAGGGAATGGAATTTGTTTTTCGTGAGGTAGGAGTAGAAGCGAGGGTTGATTATGGGTTTACAGGGGTATACCTACTACTAGCGCCCTTGCGGAGTACTAACATTTATAAGCGGGAATATTTAAATCTAAGTAAGTATACCTATCGGTGAAGGAAAACATCGTGAGGAAACCTGCATACCAGAGAATTATCTTAATTCTCTGCGTGTGTGAAGTCTGCCAATCCGCATTGGGCCAGCGTGGTGGACTATTGGCCTAATCCCTCTCATTCTGAGAGGAGACTCGAGCTCAGCAGTGAGCCGAATATGGGTTGATGACGAAGTATACCTATAATAATTTTCGTAAAATTATTAACTTGAAGAGGAATTCATAGTTGCGGATTATTCTAGATCTAGAGTCTAGTCGTAAAGTTCATTTAACTTTTACGTCAAATTAGGAAATATTCAAGTATTAATCAAAACTCAAGAAAAATCCTGTAATAATGAAACCCTCTTCACGTATAAATGACTTCAATTAAAACAAGTAATACTTTAAATAATTTTATTTATTGTGTAACTTTTTAATTTTTGCAAAGCTTTTGTCTTTTCGTCGTTATAAAATCTTCTATTTATGAACAATTGTGTATCTTATAATGCTTTAAAAAAAATTGATATTATATTGATATGATTGATATTATATTATATGATGTGATTGATATTATAACTCAAATGAGGTGAGCATATTTTTAAGAAGCCAAAATCAATATTTTGATCTGACGCCTTCATAACTATTAATTCGAACATAAGAATTGTGTGCAGTCCCATTAGAATATTTATTAATAATTAATAGCAAAGTATTTCCTTTAGGTACTTTAATTACATTTTTATTTACATACTAGCTGACGCCGCGCGGTTTCACCCGCGTGGTTCTCGTTCCTGTAGAAATACTGGGATGATAGGATAGGATGATGATGATGATGTAGCCTTCCTCGATAAATGGGATATCTAACACTAAATGAATATTTCAAATCCAGTAGTTCCTGAGATTATCGCGTTCAAACAAACAAACTCTTCAGCTTTATAATATCACTATAGATGTTAATGCATTGTTAAAATTATCATATTTCCTAAAACTTGTGAATGTGTGTATAGCTTCAGGGTGGTCTGTTAAAAATGCCTTTTTACATTCTGGACATTTGTTATGTTTCTGTTTTTAATAATTAAACAATTACAATACACGAAAAAATATAATAATATTAACAGATTCTATTCTAGTTATAAATTAATTCTATTTACAAGCTTATAGGTAGAAGTGTGAAAAATGTCTAATTCTAAATTTCTACTAACTTTAGTCCTGCCACACGGCACCGCAAATAAGTGGCGACGTCGGCAACTTACTATAGTAGGGGAGCCCGGGATGCTAAATTTGCAGTTACTCGAGCGTCATTGAGACTGATTACATTTGGTAGATTACATTATAGGAAGAATAAATGGTTATTTACTTTTTCCGCTTTTAGCGGTGGAAAAAAACTACAGACTTTAAAAACAATTTTTATTACTTTGGCTTACTGAAATTGTAAGAAAATTTTAGCGATTAATTAGGAGATTATTTCCTTAAAAATAAGTAAAAAATTAATCGCACTCGTACCTCGAACACTAAAATAAAAGGGTTTAATTTTGTAACTTTGAAACCCTCCCATTCCATTACGTTACGCTCAAATCGTCAGATTTTCGAAATGTGCAGTTTTTAGCTATCAACTCACCTACCTTATCTTAATCTAACGTGCTGGTTGAATATTTATGAAGTTAGTTTTTTTTTTTGGTTGCCCTAAACGTACCCACCAATATTAAGGGCTCATACTCGGTGGAGGTACTCGACAAAGTGTAAGGTATAGTCCCTTATGTTTGTCTGCCGCGCTCGAGTAACTGCAAAAATCCCCTCTTCGGCTCCCCTACTACTACTTACTTTTAAATATAAAGCCATTGGCGTGCACAAAGTTTTCACCTAGGGTAAGAATTATACGTAAATAGGATGGAAAATTTCTTCTCTATTACAGTTTGGTAAGGAGTCCAAAGGGTAGGCAGTGCATTTTAGCATCTATGAAGTGCACGCCACTGTAAAAAGCCACACACATATGCACAAGCCTTTCCCTCTGACTTTGCCTGCTCTACTGCTTCAGCTGCATCTATTTCTATTTATATTACTATTTCGGTATCTATTTGTAAGTGATTGGCACCGTAATCATAATTATCTGCACTATCTGTTGTTTTGTTTGTGTTTTTCGTCCCAACATGAGCTTGCGTGAGCATGCATGTTAGCATAAGCTCCAGTGGGGAGTTCCTCTGCAACAAATATTAAAAAAAAATTACTCTTTTCCATATTTTTTTTTATTTTGCTTAGTTATTATTAGCCTACGCCCCGCGCTTTCCCCCGCGTAGTTGCCGCTCCAGTGAGAATACGAGGATAAAATATAGCCTATGGCACTCGCAAATAATGTGGCTTTCTAGCGGTAAAAGAATTTTTAAAAATAATATATTGAATTGAATGAATGGAATGGTATGGCGACCCCGCACTGGAAAGCACAGTGTAGGTCGACCCCCCACTAGGTGGACCGAGGATATCAAGCGGGTTGTAGGGAGCCGCTGGATGCTGGCGGCTCGAGACCGTTGTGTTTGGAGGTCCATGTTCAACAGTGGTGATAAGGTATTATAGCTGCTCTACCTCATTGGTCCAGTGGTTGCCAAGTCAGTGGACTTCAGATCACAGGGTCCTAGGTTTGAGTCCTAGGTCGGGCTACTAAATATGCATGGTTGGACAAGTATTTCCCTGGGCTTATCTTTGTTTTAAAAAGGTTTTGTGTAATTTCTCAGCCTGGATTTAGAAAGTTGTTGAGAATACATCCTTGTGATTCTGAATGAATGTTAAGCCATAGATTCCAGTCACTATCATTAACATCTGACTAAACCCACCAACCCTCATTGGAGCAGCATGGTGAGTCTAAGGCTCTAAGCTCAATATCTCCTCTCATGTGAATAATAATAATATAATTTATTTGCTCAAACATGGTAAATAATTAAAGAAAGATACAAGAGAAAAGGCGACTTTGTAGAATATGGCACGAGACCCAACATCCCAATGATAGAAGGAACTAAAAGATATGATTATTGAAACAGAGGATGCTTCAAATCCATCTCGCATTCAATCACTCGGTCCCACTAAAGCTCCTGAGTATTCTCTATGGACAGAATTTAAGAATTTAATAAAAGGTGTCTTTAGCTCTTAAAAGGTGTCACACCTCAGGAAATTCGAAGAACATTCATAACTTTGAAAGACAAGAAAGCCCCAGGATTTGACCTAATGGACAAAAAGATCATAAAGGAGCTCCCTAAAAAGCCATTACGTATCTAACTATCCTTTACAACATTATAAGAATTGGACATTTCCCACTATTATGGAAAATATCTCAAATAATAATGATCTGCAAACCTGGTAAACCTACTAGTAATGTTACTTCTTATAGAGCTATAAGTCTGCTAACGCTGCTGTCATATCTATTTGAAAAGATATTGCTACACTGTTAATATGGGGATAAAATATAGATTATAGCATTCGGGAATAGTGTAGCTTGCCAACATCATTTAGCCATATTCGGCTCACTCTCAGAAAGTGATAGCCTAGTGGATATGACCTCTACCTTCGATTCGGTCTAGGTTTGAATCCGGTCCAGGACACGCACTTCAGTTATGTGCATTTTAAGAAATTAAATATCATTTCTCTCAAATCTCTCAAAAAAGAATTTCAAATTGGTTCAGTAGTTTCAGAGAATGTAACAATAAAATTTTTCCTCTTTATATTATATATTGTAAAGATGATTCAGAAATCTAAGTTAGTAAATTTAAAACAACATGATTGTCATAACTAGCATATTTGCTACATGAAGTAATTTTGAGTAAAGTTTGTCAAAAAATTACCTGTTTATTGTAAGTAGAGTTTAGTATAGGTGCCTCTGAGAATTGCACACTTTTGTGCTTGTTAAGTTGCAGTTGTTAAGTACAACCTACTGTATCTGCAAATTATCTATTTGTATGAGTGGCTCTTCCAACATAAACAGTTCAGTGATGCTCGTGTGATCTGTGATCTGTGTTCTGCAATAATTTCAAGAATTAGTATGAACTGCTTAATTACTAAGCAATTAGTGTTTGAAGTCAGACAAAATAGATCAAATTGGATCCTGAACTAACTAGAAAACTAACATGATAGTTAATAATTATACAAAAAATTACAATTCATGTAAAAAAATCTATCTTAAGAATGTGGTCACACACACTTGATAAATTAAAAGGCAAACTAAGAATATACCTGGTTGGCCACATTCAGTAGTTCCTCCACTTCACGAGAATCATAAGATTCACATAAAACCACATAAAACCTTTATTGGTATAAAATTAACGCAGTTCTACCGCAGATGACCAGTCTTGATCTGCCCAACAATATTTAGTCCAAGCATGTGCCCTGAAACATACAAAGTTGCATTACATGAGATTCATAGCTTTAGTAATTTTATAAATATACATACTTAAACATCAAGAATTTTTGAAACCAATGGGAATTGAACACATGCCTTAGCAGCCAGTGTTCTTTCAGCTGGACCACAGTTTCTCCTGTAGTACTTGTTTTAGACAGCAACTAAACTACCTATTAATACTATGTTCAGGAAACAGATTCCACACAGAAATGTGTATTATGTTATTTTAAACAGTATTATAAAATTCTATTATTGCACAACTCTAGCATGTTGTGCTCTATATGCAAAAAATCAAACACAGTGAATTTTCTAAACTTCAAAGGCATCTAGCACATTTGTATTTTTTACATATTCAATGGAATGAATACATGTATAAAGAGATAAATACCATTTTTAATAGAATTGATACTAGTAAGGACTAATTATTATTAGGTTATAAAATCAGTAAATACATATCTCTCTTTTATTTATAAGATGAAGAGATATGGGGTATGCGTGTTCATATTTTTTAATCAGTAAAGACAATGAAATACCTAGGATTAAGTTTCTTTAGTGTTAAACTTGTCAAAGAGGTGAGACATAGAAAAAATACTTAAAACGCATACTTGTTTTTGTTTAAGTACACACCATCTTAAATTTATAATATTTTTTAAAATCAAGAAAGCTTGGAAGAGTAGGTCATGGTCCTAGTAGATTTGGATGTTTGATCCAAGTCTATCTTTGTTGGAGTGCACTAATTTTGTTTTTGATAAATTATGGTAAAGTAACTATAGAAGTATCTTTAGATATATAAAAAATAGTAAAATAGTTTTATTATATATTTTTATCTATTTACTTACTTTAAGGTGTTGGTCGTTCCAGGAATAAGAAAACTACTTGCGTTAGATCACTGTCATATCTTCAGCAAATAGTTTTCCAAGCTTAGCGCACCTATAATTATTAGAAAACATTATAGAAACAGTAAGAGATAAAAACACTACATTTATATTACTAAGTACAAAAAACGTCTAACCAAAAAGACCTAAAAACGTCCTGTCTTAAATAACAATAAGTAAAAGCCAAAAAAAGTCCTACCGTCACTCTGAATAGTAGATTAAAACAAAAACACGTTCTTTTGTTGTTTAACAAAACTACACAAAAAACTAAAACACGAAAAATCTATAAAAACAATTATCTATTCCGATAATGCGGTTTGCCGTTTGAATCATGCCATGGGAACTTAGAAGAACGCATGCCATGGGAACTTAGAAGAACGTGAAATCTTTATGAAGCAGCGCCATCTACATTCTAGATTTAAGATTCCAGGATAGTACATTCAATTATTTATGGTGTGTATGTATTATAATGTTTTTAGAAATTTAAACCATGTAAGTTTGGAAAAAAAAACAAAAAAGAAAGAATTATTTATCCTTTTAATTTAGACGCGCAATAGGAAGAATGTGTTTGTATTTCTAAAGCAAAGGAATTATTACAGATAGACAGTAACCGTACATTAATTTCAACGATGTTCCATATAGTCATTTGGCCTAGTGGTGCAAAATAAAGGTACGATCTAATAATCCTGAATTCGAGCCCGGACAATGGAAACCTTTTCCTTTTTTTTTGTTTTTCTCAATTGGTTTCTTCAACTATTACAAAATCAAAAATCTCACATTTACAAAAAATATGCATTATTATTTTTATAGCATAATGGATACTATACTAAAAATACCGTAGCTAGTCACTAGATGGCGCTATCACAAGCGTTCCGAAAAAAGTTAGAGTAGCCTATCTATTTCCAATAATACATTGTAATCTTTGGAAGAACGTAAAATCTTTATGAGTCAGCGCCATCTACATCCTAGATTTAAGATTCCAGGATAGTAAATTCAATTACTTATGGTGTGTATGTATTATAATGTTTTTAGAGATTTAAACCGTGTAAGTATGGAAAAAAAACAAAAAAAAAAGAGTTATTTATCCTTTTAATTTTGACGTGCAATAGGAAGAATGTGTTTGTATTTCTAAAGCAAAGAGATTATTAAAGAAAGACAGTAACCGTACATTAATTTCAACGATGTTCCATATAGTCATTTGGTCTAGTGGTGCATAACAAAGATACGATTTAATAATCCTGAGTTCGAGCCCAGACGATGGAATACTTTTTGTCTTTTTTTTTCTCAATAGGTTTCTTCAACTATTACAGAATTAAAAATCTCTCATTTACAAAAAATATGCATTATTATTTTTATAACATAATGGATACTATACTAAAAATACTGTAGCTAGTCACTAGATGGCGCTATCACAAGCGTTCCGAAAAAAGTTAGAGTAGCCTGTCTATTTCCAATAATACATTGTAATCTTTGGTTTGAATCACAGAATTCACAGATCACTATAGACTAAAAAGAGAAAACTTGAAATTACTCTTGTCTAATTATGTTTTATCTATGGTAATAGCAAATAACAATAGACAATGGCGTCGGGAATACAACCTACTCTATTGTCTCTTAGTCTATCGACTCGCGAGATTAAACAAGACGATTTTAAGGTGCAGAGTTTCTGAAGCTTCTAAAACCATATGAATGTGAACCAGTAATTTTATCTTGCAATAAGCAATCTAGGTATTCTACCAAAGGAAAAGTGAATTCGGATGTAAAAAAGTCAAGTAGGATGAAACGAGATTTTATCATTCACCTTGTAGAGAGCCGCCTAGCGGGGAGTAGCCACAACTCTCAAATTGGACGTCTGCTTTACCGACCTTCCAAGAGCGGGCCAAATAAATAGACAATAAGTAATTATAATTTCCTCGTAATCGAAATGAAATTTCCTCAAATTCGAAATGAAAAGTAGAGTGTTTAACACGGGTAAAAGAATCAATTCCTACTCGGACTATAGCCGCCCTCGTTACGCTCGTGCGTCTAAATACCTCGGGAATTGATTCTTTCCACCCTCGGTTAACAATCTACTATTCTTCTCTAAGGGTGGGAAAAAAGGGGTGATATAGTCATCACTAGCCTCGCAGTTTCCCCCGCCCCCCCGCTTATATCCGCTTCCCGTGAGCATACGAGAATGAAACAGTGAAATGATACTAACAAATAACGGGGCTTTTTAGTGGTAAAAGAATTTACAAAATCGGTTCAATAGATCCAGAGATTGCCCTCTACAATACCAAAAACTTTACCCCCTTATAATATTTAAGTAGACGCCCCTTGGTTTTACTGGTGTAGTGCTCGTTTCTTTGACAATTTGGAGATAAAATATATCATGACTTTCTGGTAGTAAATGAATTTTCAAAATCGGTGCAGTAGGTATATAAAAAATTATCCCTACAATATCACAAATTTAACTCTGTAGAATGTTTTAAGAGGCGCTCTGCGGTGACAATACGGTGCGGTGCGGTGATTTCTTGCCACCATGACTAAAACGTGTTGGGGCCCCTTGGTGAAAAAGGTTCAGTACCATTGGTCTAAAACATCCACCGGACCCGGACCTTGCATCCGGAATTAAGAAAGAAAATGGTAATCCAACAGATTACCATTTTCTTTCTTAATTGGGATAACTTCTTGCAATGGAAAACTTAAACCTTCAAAAATTTTATTAATTCCCGTGCGAATGTTCTATGAATGTTCTATAATCTATAAATTACTTATAAGATGGCAAAAGTGCATAGATAGCAATGGTAGGTACATACTTTGATTAAATAAATCTATACTAATGTATAAATCTGAAGAGTTCGTTTGTTTGTTTGTTTCATTGAACGCGCTAATCTCAGGAACTACTGGTCCGATTTGAAAAATTCTTTCAGTATTAGATAGCCCATTTATCGAGGAAGGCTATACATTATCCCCGTACTCCTACGGGAACGAGAACCACGCGGGTGAAACCGCGCGGCGTCAGCTAGTATATTATATTTAAAAGATATCGATTTTATGTTCGTCCCTTACAAAACGCCAATTTCTTGTCAGGATCTAATACTATGAAATTTAAAGAGAAAATAAAACAAATCCTGCTCAGAGTTCCAGTTGGATGAACTTAATTCGTTCAACATCATCATCAATAATGAATTCACCCAAACAGACTCGCCTGCAGAATATTTTTTTAGATATATACTTTAATGTCGATAGAATGTTACAGAGAAATTCTTAAAGAGAATTGTTTCCACTGAAAGCTCAGTTAAGTTGTATAATTATATTAAACGATACATTTATGGCGAACCATTACTATCTAACGAATATTACTTACAATTATAATATTGACACATTAATTGAGAAACCACCAAAGGTAATGAATCAAGACAATTGATAAAATATAGAAAAAAAATAGCAATTACTTATTAAAAAATAATAATAAGTGTAATAAACATGAGACAATAAGACCTACAATAATTATAATTAGCTTTAATTTATAATATAGCACTAAGTAACTTACAAAACAAATTGAGTCATCGAATAAATTTGAATCTGATTAAGTATATTTAGATTTAGTTGTGAGACAATAAAGAGTTGTATCTCAGCAAATACATTGGCTACTTTACCGTCCCACGTGCGACCCGACGCGTCGTCTACAGTGCGCAGAGTCGGGTCCCTTAATTCTATTCCTAATTAGCTACACATATATTTGCGTCAGGGTTCTCATTCGCTAGGGCGTTTAAACCTTTACACAAGCAAGTAACGTCAAGCTTGACAATTCATAAGAATTGTAAAGAATGAGGTCACGTGGTATTTTCATAGGTGATGGTAAAGGTAGCATTCCGATCTTGGCGACCGCGACAGGATCGCTACCTTTGACTTTCGCACGGGTCGCTACCTTCAAGATTCAAATGTCGTATGAAAATGTGAGCCCTGAATGTCGCACGGTCGCGAGCGGAAGCTTGGGCGCGTTGACAATGAAGCACGTGCAAGCGTTGGCGTCAGATACTATGAAACAGGCTCCGATCGGGTTCGACCGTCAGCCGCAATCGAGATGGATGCTCACTGCAGCGAGCGCTCCGCCTCGCTTGTCAACGTTGTTGACTTGCGGTGGACGGCGATCGGAGTAACACCTAATAATCTATAATTAAGAAGTAAGAGTAAGGACAGTGGTACGTCGCGTGGCGTGACCATCAACATTTATTCTAATCTCTAATCTTATTTTCTTACATCCAAGGCTAATGGCAGTGATGGTCAGCAGTTGTTGGGAGGGACTTATTTGTCTACCATACCCCAAAAATTTCAAATCAAAATTATTAATATGAACTGAAATGTCTCATCTAATTATAATTATAATTATAATTAGTGATGTAACGAACACGTTATCCACGCACAACCATCCTTTTGGAATGTACAATTTATTTTATAACAAATCAATCAGACTTACTCGTATTACAATCTTTAGGCGGACTTTACTAATTTTATAATATTTTTCAAAAACGAAAATCATTCTATGTATTTTATAAATTTTTGTATGTGTGATAATTTCGAATACGAAATGCTATTAACGGTGTTAATATGATAACATTCGTCACATCACCGTTTCTTATCGTCTATATGTGCGATCGCATGAATTCGCAAGCAAGCTGCAAAATCGTAGCGAACCCGCCGTCCGTAGTCGGTCGGCGGCTCCTTTGCCGTTACTGTCAAAAAACACTCCTCAACTACAAATATTGCAGCTCGCTTTCAGAACAAATGCTATCCGCAGGTGCGTTTCAATTGAGAAAATACTAGTAACAAGAGACCAATAAGATTATTGAAAGACGGCGTGTCAAAAGTTACCCAAGTCGTCAAAGACGCGATAGCCGTTTCCTATGTCTGAGATGTTTGTATAGTCAGGTGATTTGGCTCACAACGATGAAGATAGTTATGATGGTATATACGGTCACATCTTCACTGCGTGCTGACTAGCCAGTGCCGTATTAAGGTTAGTTGGTGCCCTAAGCTATCTTCACCTGTGACCCCACTCAACGTCAATTTAAAATGTGCGGATTTTTTTTTTTAATTTGAAAAAAAAGCTTTAAAGAGTGCTCGTTAATTTTCTAACCGTCTCTGGTGGTAGGCCAGACGTGATTGCTTAAGTAGCACAAAGGATAATCCAGGACTGTAGCTAGCGTTAGTCTCGACTCAACTGAAACGCACCCTCACTGAGGGACGAACTGCGGCGTCGCCCCGTACTTATAGCCGCCGGCCCGGTGCTCGGCCACGAGCTGTCTACGTTTACGAATATATTCCTTAGCCTAATATCATTTAGTGCTCCGTACCAGGCCTCATTGGACCGGGGAAAACGGAACACTTATTATGATATCTACTCTTCATGAACATCATTAGACTTGATCAAATTTACATATCCCACTAACCTAGAATTTAGTATTTATATAAGAAGTGTGAAGTTACAAGTACAACGGAACTAACGGTCCATCGCCTAGCGAACGGACTGACATCTATCGGTGGTGTAACGCAAACGTGAAGGATCGACAAGCGAAACCGCGTATTGTGGCGCGGTTTCGCTTGACTCGCGAGACTTGTCGGGAATACAAACGTAACAAGTCGTGCGGACCAAATATGGTATCTTTCCGCCACTTTCATGCAGATCCTGAATAATCTACTGGTATTTCAACGACGCCCATCGGGGTTGGTGATGGGCGCCGGTGGAAACTTTCTGCTCCCCATTGCTGCTATACAGGTCTGACGACTGTTGGAAAAACTCAAACGTCAACTAATTATCTACTCGATTTTTGGAGTTTACTCCTTAATCGACTTTTCATATATCGAATGACAACGTTTTTATGCGCAACCTATTCAGCGCACCTTTCACAGTGCGCTGCCGCCAACAGCGTGCACATACGTGCGAGCGCGCATTCCGCGGCCTGCTGTTCCTTGGTTGCGCACCTTTCACTTTTAAGGCGTAGGTATTTAGACGTACATAGTGTAAGCTGCGGGGCAATATACACTATTTAGACAACAAACTGAAAGAGTAAACTCCATTCGTGCGTCGGAACTGACACACGCTTTTTTTTATAGACAAGTCTGTGATAACGATTGTTGTTAAACTACTAGGCAACAAATTATAAATCAAAAATAAGTTTAACATGAATGGATGTGTCAAATTAAAACGGTAGGAAAAGTTCAATGACCTCTTCAGTCTAGTATGTCTTTCTCAACATTGAAGAAACACCAGTGTGAAGGGGCATGTTTAGGGGAAGTGTAGGGTCTAGTAGGGATGATGACAGTTTTTTAAATTGTATATAATTTAGAAGTATGCTAATAGTAAAGCAATTTTGTAAAAGTAACAGGCTATCTGCGATCATTACTTTTGGAGCTAGGTGGATTCTGCCGCGGATCTCTGAAAACCGCCCCATACAAAATGGTACGTTAGTTAGTTAACATGGACGTTATTTACCCGAATGTATCATAAAAGTCAATGTATTAAAATCTAGTCATCATCCCTGATCTTGAGTTAGAAACAGAGGATACTATTGGTCGATAGATGCAGAAAGTTCACTAGGATCGCGACGACGGCGAATATAATGCAACGACGCGGACCAACCAATGGGCGACATATTATAATATATAAGTTGAATATACCTTAACCTTAAAAACTAATACAATATCAAAACATTACAGACTATTAAAAAACAGTCTTCCTGGCGTTGTCGTTATATCAAAAATTTGTAAATTGTAAATTCTTTCTTTTCTTTTTTTTTTTTAATTCGTAAAAAACAAAAACAATAGAGTAGAAGTATCTCAAAACATTCTAAACGTATAGCCAGCGCGTTCGTTAGTTCGCTGTCGCCGTTCATACATTCCAAATATCTAAAACCTCAGACAATTTTTTTTTGGTATAAGTTACACCTAGTCTTAATTAAACAATTTTCACAACTTCCAAATGTACGAATCGGATTATCAAGTAAACTATTCATTTTCAGATTACAATAAAATATGTGTATTAGTTAAATCGATCGACTACAAGGGTTCGCAGATCTTAGTCAATGCAAACTGGCGCCGATGACTTTAAATTTCTTATAATTAACATTCAATAATAATAATTATAATTTATTCGATTACAATATGTTTAACTACTCCTGTGAGTTACTTTAACTTACGTATTACACTTAATATTATATACCATAGTTATAAAAAGAAAAATTAAATTATATATATATAAAAAAAATAATTGGACAAAGCAATGAAATACATGGAATTCAACTATTACAAGCATAGAACACATCAGACAACGTGGAGAATCGGCGGCACATGACATCGAGCCTAATCTAATGTTAACATGTGAGAAATATTAAGCGCAATGTAATATAAAAATTTTAGGCCCACAACAACAATTTTTTTTTTTTCAAAATATATCCAGCATATCCAGTTTGAATATTTCAGAAGGTTCTGAAAAGTATTTTTTTTTATTATTGTTCATTCCAGGTTCCCTGTTTAAGGTTAAGTGACGAATTAAAGCTTGACATTGATCTCACTTGATGTTAAGGGACGATGCAATCTTAGATCGTAGAAAAAGTTCACAGTTTATCTATATTTTTTTATTAATTACAGGTTAGCCCTTGACGACAATCTCACCTGATGGTAAGTGATGAATCTTAGATGGAAGCTGGCTAACTTGTTAGGAGGAGGATGAAAATCCACACCCCTTTCGGTTTCTACACGGTATCGTACCGGAACGCTAAATCGCATGGCGGTACGTCTTTACCGGTAGGTAAAGGTAACTAGCTACGGCTGTAGCCTCCCACTACCAGACCTGGACCAATTAAGAAAACCTCAATCGGCTCAGCCGGGAATCGAACCCAGGACCTCAGTCTCGTAAATCCGCCCCACATACCACTGCACCACGGAGGCCGTCGAATCTCTCTTTGAGCGAGCTCGATCACCTCATCGTACTGGAACGTTAAATAGTTTGGCGGTCCGTCTTTATCGGTAGGGTGTTATTTAGCTACGACAAGACTTTAGGAAATATATATATTTCCGAGCTGGGAATCCAAACCATGAAATTTTTTCTACTTTATAATATAATAGAGAGTTTTGACGGAGTCCTTTGTCTTCCCACATCTTAATAAATATTGTAAATTATTATTTTTTGCAATAATGTATTTCTAACATACCGCGCGTAATGCATGAATTGTTTTTTGTAGTACGTGAAATTATAAAGCCGTCTTATCGCAAAAAATGTGATTGGATGATAATGAGATGAATGATAATGAATCCAAGTGTATCATTAATTTACGATATTCTCTCTAGCAGTTTATCATTAAAGACGTAGTGTTCCTACTGGTCCTTATTTAGATTAATTGTCTACGAGAGATTATCACAATGGATATGAAATAAAATGAAAGGTGATGTATAAAATATACTCATTAAGACAAAGAAAGAGAAACAACTCGTATGAAAACAACCCAAAATAGTTATACATTCATTAAATGACACTGTCCTCTGTGATATCCTCTACGACGCACCGTAACTATTCGATCTAACTCGTGTTGACACACTAAAAATAAAAACATACAAAATTTCAATTTTAGAGAACCTAGAAACGAACACTTTGCCGTATCGCGGTGTGCTTTCTTCGTCCGGGAATTAGCCATCAATTTATTATTAAAATTCAATTAATAATATTGATTTTCGAGAATTCACAAAAGTCAAAGCTCAAAATAGTTTAGTATACAAATTTGTGCCATGAGGCATGATAATAAAAATGATTCTCATAGAGATCTAATCAAGTATCTAAACTCAACTATAAAATAAGAGTAATCTGTCTTCGTTATATATCTTCGTTTCCTTTTAAGATAGTTTTAGTTTGTTCGTCTATACGCGGACTTTTAAAGACCGCAAAATAAAATTTTGGATAACTTTATTAGAAAAAAATTGTGTTATGGGCATAAACGAGTAAAGACGATCTCGTCAAATGATAGAATGGGAAAGACAAATGGATTTACACTCTTACGATATACAAATTGTATTCGAGTGTCACTTAAACTATAATCAACTTGTAGCTAAAGATACAGAAAATAAATAACTAATAGAGCTGGTGGCCTGAAATTACAAGATTTCATGAAATTTACTTTTACATAATTATAATAGTTCTAACATTTACTTCATTCCCTTATCGCCAAGTTAGGTTGTTTGCATCCCTTATCACCTCAATAAATATTCATTTTGAAAAATGTATAATATATAAATACATATCAATAACTTTAAAGATTTCAGAATAATATAATATCCATTCACTTGGTGATTCTCCTTATAATTATTTTAATTCTAAATAAAGACAAGAAAGAAACAAATAACACTTATTCCATATTAAGTGTAATTAGTATAAAGATGAATTCATTTTAAATTGATTACCACCAGCTCTTAACTAATGTATGTTATAATCTAAGTTAAGTGGTTTCCATCACCACACACCACTATTTCGCTCATTTTCGCGCTTACTTCTCCTTCTCCTCCTTCTCGGTTTCCTTCTCCTTCTCTTTCTCCTTCTCCTTCTCTTCCGGCTCCTTCTCCTTCTCGTCGCCCTATAAAGAGAAAAGCAAAAATTTTCAACATATTCTATACACCGTTTGAAATGAAAACTGATCTGAAATACATCGTAGTCATGTATGTAAGTTTCATGTTATATGAATTCGCTTGTGGACCAAATTCAACTTTAAAATCTTTGAAACAACAACAAATATTCCAACAAAATAAATCTTCGAACAGTCATCTACTAATATTATAAAGAAGAAATATTTGATTTTTTTTATGTTTGTACGTATTGAATAGGCTCCGAATCTACAGAACCGATTTGAAAAATTCTTTCACTGTGGGGAGCTACACTATCCCCGAGTGCTATAGAAAATATTATTACATTAAAAAAAAATTAGGGATCCTTCTTAAAACTCCAATAATGTAACGTAATGTTTACATCGCGTGCGCTGCAAAAACTATTGGTGTTAGAATAAAATACCTACTACAACTTTGCAAAACATATTTTTTTACAAAAAAGTGTCGCTACAGCATATGCCTAAATATTAAAAAAGGGTAGGGGTAGGGTTGGGTAGGGATAGGGTCGGGTAGAGGTAAGGTGGGAGTAGAATAGCACAGGGGCAGAGAATAACTCAAAGCGAATCTTGACCGGCACCGCTAGTAATGCAATATCAGAAAAACGAAAATACGATGAAAATCGTTGTAGTGATTCATTATTTGAATGTTATACCAAGATGCTCAATAAATACATTATTATTTTATATATTAATATTTTGTTCTCGTTTATTGGTATTAATATAAGGTAGGCTAAGTAACTGATTGGCAGTATTGCAAACAAATAAAAACAAACAAAGCCTTGAAAAATGTTAGTGTGATGTATATTACCTTTCCCTTCTCAGCGTCCTCCGGGAGCGGTTGTTTCTCAGCAGGCCCTGTGCCCTCCTTGACCTCCTTCTCCTTCTTCGCCGGCGGCGGAGGCACCTCAGGGGCGCAGAGCTCCTCCCAGTCCGGGAACGCACGCTCCTTGAGGCGCGACACCAGACCGACGAGATTCGGGAACGACTCGTTCAAAGAATCGCGCAGTGCGTGCTGCACATCCTTATCGATGAAGTGCAGCTGCGCGAGGTTCGCGAAAGCGACTACATCCAGCTGTTGATAGAAACGATCACTTTATTATCCTACTAATATTATAAACGCGAAAATTTATATGGATGTTTGGGTGTATGTTTGGATGTTGGTCTATAACGCCGCTACTACTAAAGCGATTGGCTAAAATTTGGAATGGAAATAGATTTTACTCTGGATTAACAATAGGCTGGCTACTTTTTATCCCGAAAAAATCCATGGTTTCCCGAGATTTGCAAAAACTGATGATTTTAATTATATGAATGTTTGTTACTCTTTCACGCCTCAACTACTGAACCGAATTAGCTGAAATTTGGTAATAAGATATATTATAGCCTAGATTAACACATAGACTACTTTTTATCCCGAAAAAATCTATGGTTCCCGAGGAATTTGTGAAAAACTAAATTCCACGCGGACGAAGTCGCGTCCGCTAGTTATCTATGTAAGGAGCATCCCGCATATAATGTTTTTTTTTTTATTCTATGACAAATTAGCCCTTCACTGTGATCACACCTGATGTTAGGTGATAATTTAGTCGAAGATGAAGAATGAAGATTCACAAGTATAATTATTCTACGCCCGCTGGAAATTGAACCCAGTACCTCTCTATTGTGAGTCACAGCACTACCAACTGAGCTCGTCAAAATGGAAGTTAGTATTAGAACACCAACCGAAGGAAAATTAAATCTCAAAGATTAAGACCTAAGGCCCTGCCCAAAATAAAATAGTATATGTTAGAGAAAGAGTGGTAGACAAAACGATTGGCATGATTGGCATTGGTTGGAACGGGTGTAGGAAGACATGTGTACAAAAGAACTAGACTCCGCGCCATGAAACAAGTCCCGCGGCTAAAACCTGAACTAAAATTGAAAAAAAAATAATAATTATGCCGATAATTTGTTTGTTCAATGAGCCCCATTTTGAAATCCTATAGTTCCGGATCTTCGGGCTATGAGTTTAAAACTTAAACTTCTAATACGAAAGAACTTCTAGTTCCTCAGACGCCATTTTTAGCAGTAGTAGTTGTAGCAATACAAATCGAACGACTATTCCATCTTCATTAGTGCCATTATTTGCATTGTCACGCTACTGGTGCTTAGGTGAGCCATGCACCAGCACTATAATCAACACGATGTGACAAATAGAACGAATGACTGTTTCGAACGAAAAGACATTATAAATTAAATAATTGCTTGTTTAAAACGTCGCTAGCATCGGTTCGTTTCATTGAAAATAGATTTGGACAAGGGTAATTTAAACTCTAACATTTGAAAGCATGTAATTACACGAGTCCGAATCATTAGGTACAACGCCATACTGAATCGCTTAACGCATGAAAAATGAAACGATACCGGGTCAGTACTAAATGGTACGCCACAATGCACGATAAACTATTGACGCGTTAATGTCATGTCAATCGTATCGAACTACCCACCCCACATGAATTATTTTGGACATAACCACTCATTTTAAATTCTATTTTTGGATCCGGTTTTACCGCCTGCTAAAGTCCCGCCGCGCATTTCTGACAGGTCGTGAGAATAGGACAAACATATTCAATTACAAAGGCCTCATATTTTGTCTCTCTCTCTCTCTTTCTCACGTGTACATCACCCATATTCGATCGCGACCAGTCAGAAACGCAATCTGAGCGGTCAGAGTCTAACCATAAGTAATTTTATGTGAAGTACGCCGTCCGCTACGCCCGCTACTTCGTACGCGTGAAATTCAGTTTTTCGCGCGGGAATCGTGTATTTTTCCGGAATAAAAAGTAACATATAAAATCGGTTCAGCCGTTTTAGAGATTAGCCCGGACAAACAGACAGACAGTCAGACAAACATTTTAAAAAAGGTGATTTAGTGCCGTTAAAATAGCTGCAATTGCAGAAACAATTATTTTGAAATCACAGACAAACACTTCAAGTTTATATTATTATATATATTGATGACAGAGACAAAATTAGCTATCAGACACTTATCAGAAACCGGCAATTAATATTTTAATCGCTTATTATAATACTATTTATATGTCAAAAGTAAACAGGCTACTATTTTTAGGGGAGTCCAGGGGAGGGAGGATGAATTTATTAAAGCGCGGAAAATTAACCCAAGAGAGGTAAACAAAAAAATAAACCTTGGCTGGTTGTGGGTCCTTCCCTGACCGAGGCGCGTTTGGAACCCTCGTTACTTTAATTTTAAGTTTTCGACTAAATTACCACCAAATCATAACATAACTTGACTTTGTGCTTGTAAAGTAAGCCTAATTGATATAAATGAATTTGAGGATAACCCTTGCATGTTGTTGAGTGCCTCCCCGAAGTATGATCTTTCAATTTATGGGGAAACGTTTAGGGCAACAAAAATACCAGAATAAATACTGGTAATATAATTACTGCAAGCCGAAGTACAAAAAAATCTGTTTTACACGCTTTCCTCACAACTGTAAGCGGAAACATTTAGCAATTCTTTCTATTATCTATTTTACCAAATGTAATAGGTTCCGGCTACAGAACATTCTTATACTTAGGGAAGAAGTGCTGTGCAAGTCAAAGCGAAGCTTGACCGGGTCCGTTAGTATTACGTAATTATGTGAATGTATGTTTTTTTTATTATTCTTTACAAGTTAGCCATTGACTACAATCTATGACGGTAAGTGATGATGCAGTCTCAGATGGAAGCGGGCTAACTTGTTAGAAGGAGGATGAAAATCCACACCCCTTTCGGTTTCTACACGGCATCGTACCGGAACGCTAAATCGCTTGGCGGCACGTCTTTGCCGGTAGGGTGGTAACTAGCCACGGCCGAAGCCTACCACCAGCCAAAAAAAAAAAGTGCTGTGTGCCCAGTGGATGTGACATCTGCCTCCGATTCCGGAGGGTGTGGGTTTTAATCCGGTCCGGAGCTCTATTAACTCTACAATTACACTTTTTTACAGAATTAAAATTCTATTTTAAATATGACCAATAATATAAATACATGAAAACGAAAGGTCACTCACGAACGAACATCACGAAATATTGAAAACCGCTCGACGTACAAAAGATGAAATTTGAAAGGGAAGTAGATTACAGTTAGTTGATAACATTTTGCGACAGGCCGGATTAAAGAAGTCTAAGGGCAGACAAAGACGTGGGCGTCCACTAGTATTTATATTTGAATGCTACTGATATGGCAAATATTCTTTAAAATAAAGTGATCTTAACGAAGTGGAGCCGTGACAGCCCAGTGGATATGACCTCTACCTCCGATTCCTCAGGGTGTGGGATCGAATCCGGTCCGGGGCGTGCACCTCCAACTTTTCAGTTGTGTGCATTTTAAGAAATTAAATATCACGTGTCTCTAACGGTAAAGGAAAACATCGTGAGAAATTCTGCTTACAAGAGAATATTCTTAATTCTCCGCGTGTGTGCAGTTTGCCAATCCGCATTGGGCCAGCGTGGTGGACTATTGGCCTAACCCCTCTCATTCTGAGAGGAGACTCGAGCTCAGCAGTGAGCCGAATATGGGTTGATAACGAACGAACGAAGGAGAGGCACATAAAAATATAATGACAAGTAAGAGAGGACGTAAAGGTTGTAAGTTCACGACCCTCCGGCACGCCCAGACAACCAGTTGCCGGGCAGTAAATAATGAGTCTTTGGCGCCGCACAATCGATCTCTATTTACGGCTTAGACGGCGAGTAGCGACGCTCCATTCTATTTGTAAAGTTTTGAGTTACGAAGCGGACTGACGGTAGCAGAAATTTCAGGCATACAAAGGGGTGAAATTAGGCGAATTAATGTATCATAATCCCTGCTTTTATACGATTCTCGAACGAAACTCAGCTTTCAACAGCTTTCTTTATTGAAACGTAATCATGATATTATATGTATGTTTAATCTATACTAATATTATAAAGCTGAAGAGAGCTTGGTTTGATTGAACGCGCTAATCTCAGAAACTACTGATCCGATTTGAAAAATTCTTTCAGTGTTAGATATCCAATTTATCGAGGAAGGCTATATAGGCTATATTTTATAGGCTGAGAGGAGACTCGAGCTCAACCGTGAGTCGAATATGGGTTGTTGATTATGATAATGATTGTGTTCAATCTTAATCAAATACTATTAGAAAATCCAAGGGAACGAAGAATAAATAAAAATAAATAGATAAAGATTCTGCTACCCGTGCGACGCCGCATCTAATGGTTATTTGATAACTAGCTGACGCCGCGCGGTTTCACCCGCGTGGTTCCCGTTCCCGTACGAATACGGGGATAATATATGGCCTTATAATATATGGCCTAATATATGGCCTTCCTCGATAAATGGGCTATCTAACAGTGAAGGAATTTTTCAAATCGGACCAGTAGTTCCTGAGATTAGCGCGTTCAATCAAACAAACAAACAAACAAACAAACAAACAAACAAACTCTTCAGCTTTATAATATTAGTATAGATAACCCTACAAAGAATCGCTTTGTTACAGTTACTAAACACCGTAAGACATAAAGGCTATCCAGGTCAAAGAGGTATTGTCATCAACTCATCGGTATAGGGTTTCCCCTGGAAGATATTCTTTGAGCTTTCATTGTTAAAGTGTCAGTTGATTTAAAACTCTAGCGGGGTCGGCTAATGGATGGAACAAAGGAGCCAATTTTTTTTTAAAGATAATCAATATTTCTATTCCCCTCCAGCTAGTCAGGGAAAAGTTAGGAATGGAATAGTTCAACAGAGTGGGGATCGAACCACCACCCCTGTGATGAGTGATCACTCTTACCATTGAGCTGTTGACGCTCTAAACCTTTGATACTGTATAGATTTTTTATATATTTATATTATGAGCCTGTCATAACCAGACATATCTCATTTAATGAAGGCGCTTTGACGAAGGAATTTTGTCTTTGTTTGCTCGTACCATAGGTAAATACGGTAGCCAATTATAGAGTTGAAACTGTGGTTAATGCTAATGGTTGTCACGAAGTCAATTGGTCTAGCCATTGGAGACATAATTCTTCGTGATACCTCTTGGAAAATATAAAAAGAATACGTTTTATTTTTAGCATATACAGTTAAAAATGAGGATCTAGACCCTTATAATATGCTACTTTCCATAGCCTCCAAGGTCCAAACTCCAAAATTAGCTGCCGCACTCCTATGGAAAGGGCTGACAAACTTTCAGTGTTCATTAAATAATGCATGTCGCAGGCCCTCGTTTTATTATTTGAAATTAATCCTACTAATATTATCATTGCGCAAGTTTTTATGGATGTTTGTATGAATATTTGTCACTCTTAAACGCCGCAAGTACTAAAACGATTTGAATGAAATTTGGAATGGAAATAGATTTTACTCTGGATTAACACATAGGCTACTTTTCATCCCGGAAAATTTATGGTTCTCAAAGGAAAACACGGACAAAGTCGCGGGCGTCCACAAGTTGCATATGTAAAGCTTAGAACATTCTTTTAACTAACAGATTCACGTAAAGCTGTAGTTATAACCTTACTAGCGCCTTTTGGACATCCTTAATCTGGCTTTGTTGCAAAATCTATTCTTGGACGTCTACTATAACACTACATCCCTACCAAATTTAATCTTTTTATGTCAAGCTGTTTTACGATATTTCGTGATGAGTTGCTTTTGCTTTTATATCTAAAGTTTACAATACTCTGACTAATTGAGCGCCACGTAGGATTAGAACTACGTAACTGAACAAAGTAATCACTAAACCAATGAAGAATAACGCAGCATGCGAATTACTCATGTTGCAACCTGTTGAAGAAAATCAGCTATAATTGCTTACCGGATGCAAACTGCTTGCCTGCAACGGAATCAGCGAGCCATCTAAATATAAAATGAGTTAGGAAGTATGAAGCACTTACGAGAGTTGGCTCGTCCCCGAAGAAGAACGGCTTATCGGAGAGCAGGTCGGAAAGCACACGAAGATCGTTGTTGCCGAAGTCGATGATCTCTTCCTGGCTGTGAACGCCGATGCCGTGAGCCTTCGCTTTTTTCATGCCCTATAAAAACAATTAAAATTAAATTTCATCAACATCACCTGATCGCAGTCAAGATCTAACTTGACAAAGAAAAAGACAAACCAAACAAAAAAATAATTAAAACTCATACATTCACTTCCTAATTACCCTTAATAATGCGGATAACTATAGCATATAAAATTTTAAAATTATTAAAATATTAAACTTATTTAGTAAAGACCGGTCAATAAGCAAACAAAGAACAAAGGCAGGGGCGGAAAAATTTATAAATCCCTCTCGAAAACCGCATCAGCCGATCCATATATAAAACATATTTAAATCTGCAATCATTGCGGCGACTAATAAAAATGAAAAACTAATTGGAAAATTAACTATGTGTACACTAACCATAATGAACGTTCCGCTATCACGGTCCGGGATCAACTAGGTTAGCATCAACAGGTGCCCGGTTATTTAACTATCCGGATGCCAATATGGCGACTGCAGACGCCATGGGGCAAGGGGGGTGAGTGCTGCGCTAGGTAACGCCAACGCTCGCGAGTGCTACGTGGAGGGGGATGCTTCTATCTATAGTTACAAACTATTCATTCCAGACATCGGAAAAGCGAGACACAATGTTCGGAAATGCAATTTAAAATGTATTTTGATATAATATTATGCCATTTTAATTTATTTATTACAAATTACAATTAGATTTCTGTATATTTATAAACACTATATGAGTACACTATTATACACAGCGACTCTGGTTTCGTAAAAAATAGAAATTTATAAACAAAAGATATTATGAACAATGGAAATTTATAAACAGGTACTGTATGAAAATATATTTTTTCCTGTATATACTGTATGAAAACTTTAATGACAAAATGCATAAAAATAGCTGACTTAAGGTTGACAAACTTTGAACAGTGAATGTGTGTAACAGTCATTTCCATTGTCTCGAAAGCAGGCGTGGGTGCGAAACCGTAATCCGCCATCTGTTCAACAAAGCCTAAAACGTTGGGAGATTCGATGGAGCTTACCTTGCGACCAGAGTTGAACTTGTAGCAGAAGTTCAGGATCGGTATCGGCAGACGCGTGTTGAGCGCATTCTGGAGATTCATCTGGTATCCCTTGAGCACGCTCTCGGGATACTTGGCACGCCACCAGAAGATGACCCACGAGAGATGGTTCTCGATCATAGAGATCATAGCGTGAGTCACGACTCGCTGATCGGCCGACAGACCTAGAAAAGGTGGTTTTGAACAACTATGCGTTGCATTAATGCACATGCGCGACGTCCTCCAGGTACCCTAGATACTGCTATCTAGGCGCATATAGGTTTTAGGTCACGCCGGGCATTCACCCAGCCCGGGAGATACCCAGTCAGCTATCACTATTGATTTTTACTTGACCCAGGTCTACCAACATAATTATTATGAGATGCAGTTTCCAGTTCGTCGCATAATTATAATAAGATGCAAGTTTGCAACTATATAAATACAAATTAAATGAGATACAAATAAGTTAGGCTTCGTGCATACATGGATGGATCCATGTAAATGAATTGAATCTGTTAGTTAAGATATAATTCGTTTGGCGAATATATTTCGCGGCCATACCTTTTAAGTATTGGGTCGTATTTAAAAAGATGGTAAATATTCTTTAAAAAACGGATAAGTGCGAGTCGGACTCGTCAACCGAGGGTTTCGTATGTAGGAATTAATTCAGGTCTCGAATCGCGTAGTTTCTGTCGAGCTTTTCCTGAAATTCAGCTTCAAACACTTGCACCTTTTTAAGATTTAATACACATTTTGATTCCCTTGAGAATGTCGAATTAAGTGTTTTTTGTTGAATAAACACCTGTATCGTTTTATAAACGTACTTAAAAGTTCTATTTTTTTACAACCGTTCACAATTGTACATACCGGTTTAATTATGTAGTCAAAGGGCTTAAATTTCAACTTGATAGACAGACAGACAACAAAGTGATCTTATAAAAGCTCCGTTTTTTCCTTTTGATGTACGAAATTCTAAAAATGAAAAAAGAAATAGAAAAGAAAAATTTAATGTTACTAACCAGCATCCAAATCCTTGTTGTATTTCTCAGACAGCTGTTTGATAATGAAGGTGCTGTCGGCGATCTCCTCTCCGTTCAACTCGACGAAGGGAAGCTGTCCCTTCTTGGAACGGAATTTCGCCTTATGGTCGACATTCTAGAACAATAGTAAAGAAAAAATATTTTAATTTTGTATGATCAAAAACAGGAAACAATAATTCTGACGCTTTATCTACAAGTCACAAGAAAGTAAGGGTGCTTTTTCACCAGAGATGAGCTACGCTACAATGCGTATGGATGCGTTTAATATCCACCAATCATATTCATTAGTCCACATAGCTTAGCATTGGTGGAAAGCATCTTTCTCGCGCAGCTACTTTGCGGCGCCGCAACTTTTTAGCACATCTTCCTCGCACAGCAGCATAGCATTGGTACATAATATTCCGAGTGCTATAGTACAAGATAAAACTTTCATCAGATCACCCACTTCAAAGTAACAATTCGCATTGCTTTTCAAATCAAGCGGTAAATAATATGACACTAATTATTGTGTTTAAAAATCATTTTAAAGTTATAGAAATCGCAACACTTGCACGCACGGCGTTTAAAAGTACAAGATCCGGCATCACAGATATACACCCACATTTTTTATATGTAATTTAATTGGGGCAAGAAATAAATTATATAAAATATATACATTGTACATGGGTTGTTGTAACGCTAGTTAAATTGCGGCCAGATAGTATTAAATGATGTATTATTAATATTATTTAATTTATTTAATCTCCTTCCCTCAATAATAATAAAGTCAATAGAACACACCTAAAATAATCGAAAAAGTAAAGGTTGTCTGCTTTCACACTGCAACTGTGGGGTTACCAGATATCAATGGTTAAGTAATGTTACTTATGTACCCTCACAAGTTAGTCGTATATGTCAAATAAAAGCTCATTGAATGCGTTATGCCTATGCGTAATAATAATGTGTTAAATTAAATAGGCAACCTATTTACAATGTGTCACTGAACATTATCTATCATTTATTTCTTATCACTAATGAATAAGATAAGGGTATATATTTCTAATGCCAGATCTTAAACCATAATCACAACCCCGTGCCTCGGAGAGCAAATTAACCGTCGCGCGTCGGTCCCAATCATTATCATTTACAACTGACAATATTTGTTACAGTTAAATGAGCCTTAAACCCGCGAACGCCTATTGAAGAAGCGTGGTAGCTCGCATCTCCTAATCCCGCTCATCGGAGCCCTGGCTTTGTAATGAACCGGGGATAAAACTGATAATGAATATAGAAATATTGGTATCGACTGTTAAGTATGAGGTCTAGAGTTCCAGCTACTTTATTTTTAGTAAAGAATCAAAGTTAACGGGAAATGATGAAAGTTTTATCGTGAGGCCCGATTTCACTTCCAAGTTGGTTTCTATAAACGGTTTTATCTTGAAGATAATTAAAATAGAACTGAAATGAACACTGAGCTTCACATTTAAAAATACTAACAAGAAGCATTAAAAGTTATCGCTTGATAAGCTTATTTTATAATTTTTTATCTGATATAACTTAAAGGAACAATTCATTTATTAATTTAATATTATGTTTAAAGATCAAAAATGTTCTTTTAACTCTACGAGGACTCTACGACGATTTTGATAAAATGTTGTGTTTAGATACGTTTTTACTTCTAGAATTTATTTACATAAATTATTTGTTCAGGAAGCGCAAGAAAACATAAATAAATAAAAGCATTTATAAATTAAGCCTAGCTAGTGTTATGTGTACCTACTGAGATAACTTATGAATATACATTATAATAGAACACATGTAAATACTTTAAGACTACCTACAAAAATAAGAAAAGCTCATAAATACGGCTGACACAAAGACTGTGCTTTAGAAAAGCACAATTTACTCGTATTCACGAAATAGAAGGTACCGGAAAGGAAAAGGAGTAGGACTATCCACTTGTGAGATCCATGTAATACCAAGTCGGTTACTTTATTTAATCCCTACTTAAGGGATTTCCTGTCATGATATATTACGTAATCATAGCTTTATAACTCGTGTGCATACTTGACACCTGGCTAGCAAACAAACACAGTACAAGTACAGTATATTAATGTTAAAAATCTTTTGTGTTTTAAATAGATAGTATACATAATAATAATTAACAATGATATAATATGTATAATTATCTCTTTATCTATCTCGGAGGTATGGGGTATGTCTACATATATAAAAATCAATGCCAGTTTTCGTTGTAATTTTATAACTCAAGAACGAGCTAACTTAACCAAACGTTTAGGCTTTGTTAGGACTATTTAGTAGATGGATATCGCAATATATTTTATAACGTACTAAATTTGATATAAAACACTTTTCATGCATTAAACAGATGGGTGGGATCTTCTCTAATACTATAACGTGCAAAAACACATCATGACTTTGAGCCAATGTGAATGGAGCTTTATGGCAACAGGCGACCTAGCAACAGCCCAGCCTAGACTACGAGCATGCGCAGTTAGCTTGACCTGAGCCCCGGCGTCCGTGACGTACATCGCTAGCTAGGAAACTACCCTGTACAGGCTACTCCAAAAATATCAATCGATTTTCATATAGGAGATGTTTGTGAAATTTCACCAAGCCAAACAAAGAACAAGTGTGGATAGTGTCGATTATTTTCACCTGACATGTATATTCAGACTCTACTTGTACAGATATTTTATATAAGAGAAACGTGACGTTTTTAAAAAAGTAAAAAAAAATTGTTTATAATTTTTGACTAGAGTTTATGTGCGAAGGACCGAAATATCCGAATTAAACAAAATATTGACGTTACGAATTATGAGAGAAATACCTAGATCCCTATAAACTATACTGCTTGATCTACTTAGAGTTGAAATAACATGGGACCGGAAATTCTAATAGGCATGCATACCATAGTTCCCTAAACCCTTTTCCAAAGTCTTTACAAATATCACGTAATAATAAAAAAAAACAGTTTGCATTTTAAGCCTATTAACCTACATTGCAAATGCATAACTCACATTACTTCCCTAAATCTTTATCTTAATGACAAAAGATTCCTAAGTTTTGAGACGTCAATAAGACTTTTGTTTTTTATTTACTTAATGACCCAACAAGGACAAAATAGTATTGAGTTTTATTCCAGATTAAAAACGTATAATTTTTAATAGGAGAAAATATTATATAGAAGCAGCTAAAGATTATGTTTGTCGCCTATTAATACCTTATTGGTTGCATGCGTAAGTGTACTAGTCAATGGGGTGATGTTGTCTAATGGAAATAAGTCAAAGCGAAGCTTGACATCGTCCACTAGTTTAAATATGTACTACGAGTTTCTCGTATACGAGCGAAAACTAAATAATACTAAATTCAATCGAAAATAATCGAAGTAGCTCATACGTTTAGCAAACTGAAGTGACAGTAGGCGGGCCATATTTTTCGCAGTGCAGAAGACCGTTGAGGCAGACGTATTCTGGAGTGGTAACCACTTACCAGCAAGCGCAGTGTAGGACGCCCTTCAGCTGGAGGGCGTCCTACACTGCGCTTTCTGGTCTGCTGGCTAGATGGTTCAAGGACATTAAGAAGGTAGTGGGAAGTGGTTGATGAGGAACGCGGAGGATTTTTCTTTAGGAGTTTTCCGAAAGGCCTATGTCTAGCAGTGGACGGATAAATTAATTTAAAGTAGGAGAGTTTCTCGAATGCTAACCAATAATAAATTATATAAGAAGAGTTTTTCGAATGCGTGCAGTACAGTCTAACCAACAATAATTTCGCTATATGCTAACATATAATAGCTGACCTGGCGAATACTAGTCGCGATTTAATATGGGGGGAAGGGGGATATCGTATATAAATGCCACCTCTCGAATGCATAGGTGCATCCAACAGGTTGTCATGACGATGAAATCGGTAGGGGGGATTCGGTTTGCCCGGGGAGATGAGCAGGTCATGACCGGGCAACGTACAGACACATCGGGCGGGGTAGGCGGGGTTGGCGGGGCAGGGGGTTGAAGCCGCGTGGTCAACCGTTATATTATTATTGGATAAATTGTTTATTTATTTATATTTAAAAAAAATACTTAAGGATAGAAGTAGGGAATGAGTCAAAGTGAAGCTGACCGGGTCCGTTATTCAGTCAAAGTAGATACCTAAATATATTAATATTAAAAAAACCGCAACCATAAATTATTATCAAGATCTTATTTATACTCGTAAGCCTTGATGAATTATGGAAATTATAAATTATTGACTGATAATCGTTTATAACCGTCGAGTATTAGGCAATGTAGAATACTTTGTTAAGTCAAAATTAAACTAAACTTGACACGTACCTGTTGTACAAAAAAGCTTTCGAAATTACTTATTAAAATACTCGAAAAATAACATAATTTAGAATAAACCACTTCAGTCAAATTCGGTCGGTAACACTAAATTACCTCCGCTTCACACATACATGCATCGCAATCGAAATATGTATTTGTGTGCGCGGTTGAACTCGGCTCGTTACCATGGTGACGGGAGAGCGAGCTCCAGAATCTGGGCGGGGAACTGGCGGCTGCCGGTAGCTGTATTGATTTCGTAGAGTTCACCGGCCGAACCACCCCGGCCTCCCTTTAACCTCACACCACGTTATCACCCAGAGACGTCCCAACTCCCAACTACGTACAGCTGCCATTGTATAAGTACTGAAGCTACCAAAAAAAAGTACGATAACTGAATGGCCGGTTAGTGATATAACCGATAACAACTTGGGCATTCAAACAGGATGTGGATTTGAAGATTAAAATGTTCGACTCTAATGTACTACTTTATTTTTTCATTATTTATTAGTAATTAGGATATCTGGAAGATACAAATCGAATTCGCAAAAAATAGGCCACTGGTTACGTCATTAATTAATAATAAAATAAAAATTAAAGTAATTAAATATGTGAACAAGAACTAAATATAATATTTAGGACAATACACATTGACATCTTGTACCATGATTTCTAATATATTACATAGGTACGTTGTGCTCAAAGATCGAAAACGCTCAGTGATCACAACGCGTTGTGGTCATAGTAAAACATCCACATGGTGAAATTCGTGTTATGGCTCTAATGAAAACGCGCGCGACGCGTTGTGGCAATCACAGAAAGACCAAATAGCGAAATTCGTGTCGTGACCAAAATGTTATTTGATCTAAATTTCGCCATGTGGGTGTTTTACTGTGACCATTTATTTGGGATAAGAAATAAATGATAGATAGTAGAGTAGAGTAGAGTAGAGTACATAGTACGGTGAGGTGTATAGTACCAGGTGTTATTTCAAATCACTGATCCCCAACCATAATTGTAGGTCAGTAGGCACATTAACTTTTTGTTGTATAGAATTTTACTCATTATAATATACAATTAGAATGCCACTGTTATGAGAAAAAATATTAGTTTTAAGACTCCTTTTAGTTTTTGCCATAATAGTTGTATTAATTTCGAAAATTGTAATTTTGGTTCAACTGACTTGCTGAGACCTACATCAATACTAAAATTTCAAAACATATTTACCTATATTTATCCATTAACTTTAAGCTTGGCTCTGGTTAAACAGACCCATCTTATATCTTAGAATTGGATATTATAACGGTTTCACATCCGAATATGATAACGGGTCTGTCAGAAAATATATTATTTTATCTGCTCCTTACTTATTAAAGACACAAAACTCAATCTTATTGACACAATATCAAGGTACTATTTCCACTAAATAACTATAATATTAAATATGTTACTGATATAATTAATTAATGATCATTAGATGTCACTATGCATAACTTAAAGCACCTGATATTTTCATAGAGAATAAGCGATTCTTTTTTTAGCTTTTCATCAGGAAGTAACAAAACAAATATTAAATTATTCAAATTGATCAAGCCGTTGTCCAGAGACAGACGAATAGAATTCCTCTGGAATAAAAGAAGAAGGCTAACATACCTAATCTTATTTTATATACATATATTATTTAATTTTAAACTTGTTAGGGTTCCATAGTCCACAAGGAACCCTTATAGTTTTAGAGCCATATCAGTCTGTCATTCACGGTTTAGCGCAAAGATATTTCTAGAAGCTTTCTAGTAGTAATACTACTAGTAGTAATACTACTAGAAAACTGCTATAAATATTACTACTAAAAAATTAGGATGTAGGAGTATGAAACATGAAAAATATCAACAAAGTCGTAAAATATTTTTTTTAGATGTAAAGTAGGGATACATTTTTTTCATTAGTTTATATCATAGTGTAAGGTATCGTTGGATAGGTCTTTTATAAATATTGTGGGTCTGCAAAATACTGTTTTTCGATTTAGGGAACCGTTAATATATTTTGTTGCGATTAATATTAGAGTCAAGTACCCTTCGATCAGCTAAACAGATGTTTATGAATACGTAAAAAAATCACGGAAGTAGGTTAAATAATGAAATTGCAAGGAAAACAATAGTAGCTAAGTAGCAATTGCTAAAGTTACAGTTGACCAATATATAATCGAAATGGGAACTCGAAAATTGCATAGTAAATCCGTTGTTAATTAAAAAAAATAAGTTTTTAGTAAGATAATTCAGAGTCTGTAAAAACTATAAAGCTGAAATTTGGCATGTTTAATATATTACCACATCAAAAAAAAAAAATTTTGGGGTTTCTTCCCCACATGTAAAAAGGTTGATTTTTTTTCAACTTTCCCATATATTTTTTGCATTATAAGGGTTTCGAGTGCTCATTCTATCTACGGAACCCTACATAACGCGCGACCCGACGCGCTCTTGGCCGGTTTATTTATTCTTTTAAGTATAACATGATCAACAATCTTAAGTAGATACTAAAGTAATCATATTTTATTCAAAGATTCTCTTTTGAATATTCTATTTTAAAATCGCCGGTTGTTATTTTATTATTTGCATTTTCCAGATAAGCCGAACAAAGGAACCTCCTTTGCTATGAGCCTTGTTGTTTTTCCGAGAAGACTATTCTCGGAAAAACAAGGTTTATTGGAAAAAGCTCGCTAATAAAATCCAGAACCACACTGATTTTAAGAGTAATGTAATATTAGCTGTCTCACGTTTTCACCCGCTTTCTGTGGGAAATAAGGGGATAAAATATATGACCTAAAACACTCACAAATAACGTGGTTTTCTATTGGTAATTTCAAAAACTTTCAAAATCGGTTCAGTATATTCAGAGATTACCAACTACAACGTCACAAACTTTATAATATTAAGCATAGTTTTAATGATTTTTGTTAGTTTAAGGAAATGGTTTCTCGGGACAAAAAGTAATACAAACATGATAATGCAACGCGTTCTATCTTTCGCCAATTATCATAGTCACGCGAGCTAACCTGGTAGTGAACGTATCAACTTGAAATTCCGCAAGTGGTAGGCCAATGCCTGAGATTAGCATATCTTACAAACGGAGCTTCCTGAATCATAAACAGGTTCCCGGGGGAGACGATTACTGTATTACGTAGGTACAGTTATACGATTTAAATGATCAAAGAGTATCCGACGTTTGTTTATAGGTACTTCTTCTTCTGCTAGTGCCATCTCTTATCGGAGACTAGCAATCATTAAGGCTATATTTAACTTTATTCACTGCTGCCCGACACATTGATTGCCTTTTCACTAATTTGGTCTTTATTAGCAACCTTGTAAAATAAAAATCGGGGAATGTCACCTACCTACTATATGATATCCACGAAGGGTTGTCAGTAGGCCCCTACCCTACCCTACTCTGACCCAAACCTACCCATACCCTACCCTACTTCTGAATTCATTTGTTACAAAAAATGTGATAAATGACAACCGATTTTGTCCAAACTTCACATAAGCCATCTACTAAATAGTCAGAACAAAGCCTAAAAATTTGGTTTGGATAGGTGAGCCCGTTCTTGAGTTCTGAAATTACAACGAAAAGTGGCATTGATTTTTATACCTGTAAATAATTTCTCTTGGAAAAATTATAAACAACATAAAAAGACATTTACGCATTCGTTAACCAATAGAATAAATCTTAGAAATTGTTTTCGGAAATTGAAACTTTAATTTACACAAAATAAATTTATGAACGCACTCGTAAAAATCATGTGTCAGTATTTCTGAACGCACGTATAAATGTCAATCATTACAAACAGTATTTGACAGGATGGACAACAAATGTTTGACAGCTACTAAACAAAGTAACATTTTATGGAAAATTATTCTCTTTCATAATTATTTATTCGTCGAGTTTTCATTATTTTTATGATGTATTCTGCTATTCTTGGCAAAGACAAAGCCAACGAATCAAAATCGATGAAAATCGGTCCAGCAGATGTCGAGTTATAAGGGTTGTAACAAACCCGACTTTCTTTTATATATATAAGATATCCATTAAATAGTGGGGAAATACTGTTATTTTTGAGATTTCTAATGTGATGTCGTAAATAATTACATTTTTTCCGCAAACGCAGGCTGAACCCTACGAGATTTTCAAAATAATGTACTATGTTTTTAATGTACACATTGAAAAGGTCTACAGAAAACACCGCGATGGTCTATGTCTATCTCTTATGGATATCCCACAGTAAATAACATTTTTATGTCATTTACTTTTTACGACAAACAATGGCTAATTTTCGAAGTAATGTTAACCAATACAGCATTACCTTATCCAATTAAATACCTTAAATACATTGTTGATTTAATATAGATCTAAGTGACCCTTTACAGCATATGATTTAAATTAATATTTTCGGAGATATTTCATATTTTAAAATTGCGGGACGGGAGCGGGAGCGTGATTATGAATAGCGCGTTAGTATCACCATTGCACCCGAGCGAAGCCGGGGCGGGTCGCTAGTTTTGTTTATATAACGAAGGGTTTATATAAGCAAAACTAACGACCCGCTTATAATTAATAATTTCATTGTCAAATTATTACAACATCATAAGTAGTAAGAAGAATTTGAAACAATAACATTTATGCTTTGTAATGCAGGTACCTACAACAATGAATTTAAAAGAATGTTTCTTGGTATTATAAATGATTAAACAGTTTCTATTGAAATGAATTCAAAAAATGTTAACTCTGCAAACCTTCTTTTTTAATTTCAAATAACAAGAATTAATAAATGAGATACCGTAACACATTTTCAATTATATAATCGACTAGAAGACGCTCCGCAGTTTACCCGTTTCCCAACCCTATGGGAAATATAATGACACTAACAAATAACGTAACTTCTATTACTCGTAGTAAAAGAATTTTCTAAAACGGTTCAGTAGATTACCTCCACTTTCCTATAACCACACAAGCTCTCAAACTTTACCTTATTACGAAATTAATTACTACATATTTATACGGTTTATTGCACAGACAAGATTCAAAAACATTCAACAAAATGCACAATAGGCGGTCTGAAGGCTAACAAGCGATATCTATCAGGGAACTTATTTAAGAAACTAATATAAATAATAAAACATAGGGTACATCTGTACACCCTACAGATGTAATCGATAAAGGGAAATAAAATCCAGCAATAACATAAGAAAAAAACGAAAATAGTTAAATATGTACATATTTAAATAAAATATACATATACATATATTTATTAGTATGTATATGTTTTTTAATATAGTAAATAATGTATGTGTCATCAAAATTGTTTTGTTCCATCGTTTAAAATTGTTTTGTTCCATAATTGATTAGAATGTAGTATGAAAAGATTACATTCATAGATAGAAAAAAATATTATATTGAAATCTAGAATTGTAGCATAGAGATGTTTTAATAACTGTACCCGGGATTAATGCAACACATTTCTCGAGCGGTAAAAGAATTTTAAATGCTCGGACGCCCAAACCGGTATTTGAGGACAACTATAAACGGGATGTTAAAAACAAGCCTTTTTAAAATTCTCTATAATACGACCGCCGAACAATAACGCTGAGCAATTTATACATACGCTACAGTTATTATTATTATTATTACATACATATTAACAAATTTTCAAAAGTTTACTTTTTTAAGATAGTATTTATTTAACTTCACGCTACGTAAGTAGGGAAGATATAGAATTATAGATATTACCCATTTTTGAAAATCGAGTTCAAGTCATATCTCGACGTATTGAAGTCAACTAACCCGACTATTGTATATGTTTGTCTATGTAAGTATGTAACCCTCTCATAACTTCGGAACGACTTAATTAGGATACATTTAAAAGAGTTTTACTAAATTTTTGTTTTCTTAAAACATTTCATTCCAGTTCGATTTCAAAAAACTGTTTTTTTTTTTCAAGAAATTTGAAATGTTGCAGGTCTAACATTAAATCAACTCCTACAACCTCACAATCTCACATACTTTACCTCTTTTAAATATTATTATCTATGAAAATTCGTTGCAAAATGTATATACGATTTGACCTTAACTCAAATTGGACCAATCGTGAAAGAGGTCAATTGGGCGATAAGACAATTGGATACACTGTACTTAAACGTTCAACTTTCATCAGATACTCAGTGTAACAAGTACTTTATTTTATGAAAAATTTTAAGATTCTAAAACCGTTTTTATTAGAAAAGTTTTCAAGCATCGTATACATCTTCCTGTGAAAGTTCCATTATCAATATCAAATTATGAAATCAGTTTAGCCGTTGCAGAAATTAGCCAGAAATTGAAAAAAAAAAATTGTGTCTGTTATAGTCTTATTATTCTTAGCACTTGGGAAATCACTTCATTTTGAACACACACAGATTCATTTTGAAATCACAGATAGACACTACTAGAGGTAAGATAGACGTAGGGTAGGTAAGGAAAGCTAGGGGAGGAGAAGCTTGAAGTTTATTATATATTGAATGGTGTCTTTATTTCTTACTTGTTGAATTTCTCTTCATCTATTAAACGTTTATTAAACGTCTGTTCGCCGTGACCCTACCAGAATTTTGGAAAGCAGATACCCAATAAGAGGTGTAAGAAAATAATGATTATTATTGCTACAACGTTCTCGCACCAACTTAGACATTAAAAAAAATATACATCTATCTATTCTAACATTATAGAGATGAAGTTTATAGTATACTCGTTGTAGGAGGTTAATCTCTGTAACTATTGTATCGATTATGAAAATTCTTTTACCACTAGAAAGCTTATTTAAGAGTGTCATAGGCTATATCTTATCCCAGTTATCTCACGGGAACGGGTGAAACCACGGGTCGTTTTCAACTAAACAAATAGTTAAAATAAAAAAAAACGAACAATAATTAAAACTCTATTTAACCCGTACCTGTAAAAAACCATACTCGTAAGTCACTTCATGCTATATAAAAGCGTTTAAGGCTTTATATTATAACTGAAGCGTTTTATTGTTAACTTTTCATGTTAGTTGGGAATTTAAGTCGACCCAGTTCCCGAAGCATAGGATTTTAACAGAGGGTCCTCTTAAACTGCCGGTATATAAAAGCCATATTATGTTTGCTTCAAACACGAGGGTGTTTTAACTTCAGCAATGCTGCGGATGAATTACTACGAGTAAGTACTATCAGCATTTCCAAAAAAATGGGTGCTCGGGAGAATTTCCCATATACTTAAAGGGCTATTAATTCAAAAATGTCAAAGGAACATATGTTCTAAAATGAATAGTTTTGCAGTATAAAATATTTCTTTTGTAAATAGATCTTAAATTATGTCCCTTATATCCTAATATTATGTTTAGCAAAACTCATACATTGATTAATATCATGAAGTATTAAAATGAAAAATTGTCACGACTCAAAAAAATATGATTATTTTTTTCCAATCTAGTAATGATAATGATCAATTTAAGACCATTTAAAAAAGTGACAACTAGCCTATTACACGATCTCATTACAGTTCGTTTCATGTAGGATGGTGCGGGTGACAGTTCGTTTCACTCTTGAAAGTTTGCCGCGATTCACGATAATAGTACGTATTATGAACGTAATACAAGCGACTGTCACCACTATATATTTTTCTTGATAACCGGTTCGAACAGTAAATGATCCATTACATTACTTTGTATCATACTATATTATTTAAGTAGTGTTAATAAATAAGTTCATTGTATTAAGTCAGTAACAGTTTAATCTCGTGTTATCGTACGGCGAGCTTGACCTTACAGAGATCTATCTGTGTTCAGTGTTTTGACCATTTTGAATTATTTTATATTGACTTAATTTAAACGTGTCACGAAAACTGATAACTATGGCATGAACGCTGGGAAGTCTACAAGAATAATAGTGAGTTTCATTAAAAAACAAAAAGCCCACTATAAATCCTACAAACTATAAAAAAATACTCGGTCGATTGATCTAACCCTTGATATCCCAAAGCCACCTCTGGCCAAACTCTATGGCCGACCATCCGATGAGCCGATTTTGCAAATACTTTTATCAATAGAAAGCCACTTTATTTGCAAATGTTTTAGGCTATTTATTATCCCCGTATGCTTTCGGGAATATGAGCTATGCGTGTGAAACCGCGAAGCGACGGCTAATAAATAAATATTATGTTAAAACATGAAAGCATTTTTGTATTTTTTTGCCTCTCGGTTAATAGATTTCTTCAAAGTTAGAAAGCTAGTCGGGCGAAGGAGCAAATCTGGCGACGCGCAAGTTTAATAGCCGCTACTTATACACCTAGGGACAGATAGCGGCTCAGACATGATTATTGTCCCGGGCGCACCCCGGCGGGGCTGGAGCGATGCCGCGCGTTGGGCGGGGTTGGTCGATGGCCGCTGGGGTCGCGCAAGCGCCCCAGTCAGGTCGAAGCCCTCCCGGTTGCCGACCCCCGTCTATGCGCTCACGTATAATTACTCGCTCGTCTATAACTTGACACTATACGTTTATTGCCTTCCTATCCAGAAAAGATAAATAGACACCCACGTAAAAATGATTGCTGTCCCCCGGTATCGGTGGATATGTTTTCACTATAAATTAACTCCTTGGACACAATGAACAAAAAAGACAGTAATTATTGGCTGTCATCCGCTCAATTATACCAATACTTCCATTTACAATTATCACTTTTTAGTAGGTACATTAAAAATTGTATTGTAGTGGGGGCATAAAATGTCGCGGACTATGTAGGCAGTGCTTAAGCCCTCATATTCATAAACATGGAATAAATTTGAACCTTAATTTCCTTCAAAGTAAAGTGAGCTTTACATATACACTAGTGATTAGGTTCACTTTACTTTGCAGAAAATTGAGGTTTAAATCGTAATCCATGTTTATAAATAAGGCCGTATATATACCGTGTAACCTGCATACGATTATTTAGCTGAGTGAGGTATGCTTATTTAATTTTATAATAATTAATAATTAATGTTCTTTACCGAAAATTAATTAAAAATGTTCAACAGAACATGTTTTAAAATTAATAATTTCGGAGTAAATAATATTCCTTTTGTACATAGATCTTAAAATCCCTTACACGCATTTTTATAATTATGACGTAGCCAAACATAAAAAATTATAATGCAATAGATAAACACGTGTGCTACTTGGATAGTCGGAATTATTTGTATGAAAACATAGGAAGTTTTTATTTTTAGTTAAAAAAAATATTAGTTAATCCTCCTAAGTAAGCTAAACATCAATAAGTAGACTCGTCAACACGAGAAGTTATGGGAAATACCCCCGAGCCTCCTCCTTTCAATAATAGGGAATGATTCTGTATGTCAAAACAATTTAAGGGTGTGGAATCAACTCGTAAACAAGCTACCTCTTTCCTTTAAAAATTTTATTTCAAAGGATTCCATTTGAAGCATGATATATTAAGAAATTAAATATCACGTGTCTCAATCGGTGAAGGAAAACATCGTGAGGAAACCTGCATACCAGAGAATTATCTTAATTCTCTGCGTGTGTGAAGTCTGCCAATCCGCATTGGGCCAGCGTGGTGGACTATTGGCCTAACCTATCTCAATCTGAGAGGAGACTCGAGCTCAGCAGTGAGCCGAATATGGGTTGATGACGAATAGCGTGGGAATTATGAGGAAATTAACCAGCTGTGAAGGAAATTTGAATACTTTAGTACTAGACATTAGACAATCGATTTAATTTGCTCGCAGTTCAAAACAGCTGTTGACCTTCCCTTATAAGCAACTTAATAGATTATATTCAGGTATACTCGTATATAAGTAGTAATCAGGTAGAATATAATTTAAGTAGGTCCTGCTTAAATATTCTAGCAAATAATTTATAGGAAGATTTTCAAAGTTTAAAGTGACTTTTGAATACAACTTTCTTTTGCATGTGTGATAAATCAATTTACCAAGTTCACCTGTACAATAAAGAGATAACTGGATAATCTAAATTTGATTCTAAATGTGTTTATAAAGGCGAAAGGTAACTCATCACGAAATCTCGAAAAACGCTTGACGTACAAAAAAGTAATTTGGCAGAGAGGTAGTTTCTAGTTAATAAACGTCCGCTAAGAACGGATTTTGCGAATGTTATGTTTGACAGCTGAAATGGGATATGTATTAGTTTATTTTATAACATCTGTTTAGCTTTAATGTGTATATCTTTTTTTTTTGTGTTATTAGTGTGTAATTAGTCGTATGTATGTATTTTATTCATATTTTTTGTACAATATTTTACAATAATATTTTCCTAAATTTAAGGTTACCTGGAAAAGATCGCTGTGAAGCGCTAAGGGCGCCATTTTATATCCTAATTCTCATTTGTTTGTTTCCTTGTTTTGTGTATAAATGTCTTAAAAACATGGTCATGTATCTACAATGCGGTAACTAATTGGAATGCTGATATAATTTAAGCTCAGAATTCTAAAGAGTTCAGAATTCTAAAGAGATTATACGCGGGCGAATTCACAGGAGTTTGCTATTTTATATATATATACGCAAACGATCGAACCAGTACAATGTATCCGATACAAATCAATCGCGAATCACTCCCAAGTATGCGCCCGCATACAGAAACACAGACAAGCCGTTGACCTTACAATCAACAGACCAACAATGAGGCCCTGTTGCCTGCTTTAACGTAACATCACTAATTACATAGATACCGTGCTACTATACTCGCCACTAATAACTGAATCGGAGTTAACTTTACCAGCGGACGGTGGCGATAAGTGTAAACAAGGCTTCACAATGCGTTGCTGTTACTTAAACACATTCTTTCGGGGAAACATTGAGCATTAGCAAGTTGATACCAACCTATCTACCTATCTCAATATGACTTTACAGTAAAATATTATATCTTTATGAATTCGTCTGTGACGGTTTAAACTTTAAAGTATAATGCACAGTTGTTTTAAACAACCTATATCAAAATGTCTAGTAAACGAAATAATGGAAAACAGATGAAGCGATAGGAAGATGATTTTAAGAAAATAGGAGGTCCAGAATGGATGCGAATAGCAAAAGACAGAAATACGTGGAAAATATTAGAGGAGGCCTTTGTCTGTACAAGACAAGCTGTTTGAAAGGGAGATCAATCGGATGGAAAATTACTATTTTAGGTAGTTGTTAACCCTACATTTTATTTACTTTCCAAGTACTTACTTGTATGTAAAGATAAAAACGGCAACAAAGGCTTATTTTATTTTATATATCAAAATGTAAGAACTTAGTTAATTAAGAAAACGTATTTTGCAACTTTCTTAGAATGAGAGCCGCTTTTTAAGAACGCTAAAAGTTTATCAGCCTTTGCTACCATACCATAGATAACAAGTTAGTATACCTAATACCATAGACACTAATAGTCTATTATGAATTCTGAACCGTGGTGGCTTTGAGAAGGTAGCAAGTTCAAAGGGTCCAGAATTCCAGATTCTCAGTTGTTCTTGTACACAAACGCGAGAATCGATTTTGTTTAATACTATCCTATCAAAACATAATGTGAAAATGGGAGCCAATTTCAATATTACAAATGTATCTCGTAGATTGTAATAAATACTAGCGGGCCCGGTCAAGCTTGGCTTTGACTTTTATACACTTCTTTCCTAGGTTTACCCTACCCTTATAGGGGTATAATAAATAACAGATTTTAGACGATTCTCAGACCTACCCAATATACACACAGCAGTACATCAATAAACAAGCGTCAATAGTGGACTAAACATAAAAACCCCAGAATAAATAAGACGATGTCATATTGAGAACATTTTGTCTTTTAAGTTTTAATCGGTCCAAAATCTACAGCGTCCTGATTCCTTCAAGTCCCAGTACAAAGAATTACATATTAATGTTGAACCTTTTGTTCACTTAAGCAATAACTCTATTC